>NC_090024.1:133824931-134124931 GCF_037176765.1 Anolis sagrei | reverse complement strand
TCTCCCCACCCAATTTTCCATAATGCCTCTCAGACCCATGTGTTCATTATCATCAGGCTCAGACAGGAATGTCCCTCTGAGTTAAATGAGATTTATAAGAGATAACTAGTGAGGTGGTTGGAGGAATCCCTGACATGAAGGTTGCCCCATGGGTATGTGTGGTTGTTGTGACACTGATGCCATGGCCTGCTCATCTTGACATTGTAGCAGAAGGCTTTCTTAAATTCCTTCTGGTCACTCCAAACATCTGAAATTTTCAATCTGACAAGAAAAGCAAACTCCTCCTGTCTTTAAAGTTGAAAAGTTGAGTTGCAATATCACAAAACTACAGATTCATACACATGAAAGGGATCCCATGAACCATCTGGACTAAACTACTCCGAGCAATGCAGGTAATGTATACATTGGTAAAGCACATCTAATGGCCAAGCACTTGCAAAACTGCAGCTGGAGGATGCCTGGGAGCCTCCCATTCTTTTAGCCATTGACTGAGCATGAAGGTGTGAAGCGATAGCCCAATGGAACTCAGAGATTAGGTGGAAATACACTGTCATAGAGTAATATGGCCGTACCTGGTTACAGCAGATTCTTGATCAGTGTGTTCTTTTTTAAAAAGGCATTGAGTGTTTTAATTACGAAAATATACAATAAACTGTTAAAATGGGCAACGGAAACAGAAAAAGTAAGGTTATGTATGATTAAATGGACAGAAAATCTGAAAAGACCAATTCATTTTAAGGAATGGGAACAAGTTTGGAATAAAAAATGAAAATATACCTATGCGATGGACTTAATGGAAAACTGGTTGAAAATGTTTCATAGATGGTACATTACACGAAAGAAATTAGGCCAGATGTACAAGAATACCCCAAATAAATGTTGGAAATGTCAAGACCATGAAGGGAGCTTTATTCATATTTAGAGTAGCCTCTAAATATTAGACAGAAATTCATGAAGAATCACAAAAAATTATTTAAATGAACTTTAAGAAATAGGAATCACGGATTCGGAATTGTGCCTTGATGAAAATAAATATAAAAAAACACAGATATCTATAACCATGAAAAATACAAGTTGCAAGTATCTAAACAGAACTATGGTAACAAAACCATGTAAATACACTGCATATAAACCACACAAAGAAATTACAAGTCTGAGTGCTACTTGGTTATCTCATAGTCCTTGAGAAAGTAAACTGTCTTCAAAATACAGTCCAAATAAAGTCCAAATAGTTCAAATTGCTGTCCAGTTCAAAATATTATCCAAACTATAATGCGACAAGGATCCCCGAGTTGAGGTTGCCTTGTTTCAGGGGACTTCCCCTTCTTCAGGATTTCATCTTCTTTATAAAAGTGGGTGGCTCACCATACATCCCTAAATGGGTGAGAACAAACAACATAATAGATATGTCAAAATTCCTCATACGCTCGGTTTGTCAAGAAGGTCTTGCGATGGGATACGGTTTTGTTAACATAGTTTGATGAATATAGAGACAGACTATTTACATACATGACAACGGCAGCAAGAATCTCTTTTGCAAACTATTGGAAACAAGATAATGTTCCTGACACTGAAAATTTAACCAGTAAATTGAGAGAAATAAAAGGCATGGATACATCAATCCACTTTTTGAAGAAGAATATAGGTAAATCGACAAAATGGACAAACTGGAATCTTTTCCAGGAGTATGACAAGGCAAGCAGTAGAATGTAATAATTAAATAAAATTAGGGGAAAACGCTAATTAAAAATGACTATGAATCACAAAGTTTGGAATGGAAGTCAAGACAATTTTTATCTCCCTTTTATCACTTTTCTTTTTTATCTTTCCCTTTATATCTGCTTTCCTACATTCCTATATCCACATTGTTCCACCACTTTTTAGGTAAATAAAACTCCGTTTTTCTTTTGTTGGTGTTTAATAAAAATTAATTTAAAAAAGGCATTGAGTGTGTCAATAATTTGAGGTGACCTAGAGATAATTCTGAGGTACATACATTTATTTCTTCATTCATTTTTAATCACATTAGCTATTATTATTGCCAGTATTCTGCACTGAAACAAATCATTTAGCTAGACACAAACGTATGCTAGAAAGTCATAGAGACAGTTATTGTTAAAATTGGCTGGTGTTACTGCTAAAAAATGCATTTATAAAATTGTCTTAGTACGTAGTAACTAGGCTTGGGTAACCACGGAAAAATTTGGTTCTAAACTCATTTTGTTTTTAGGGGGCCCTTGCATTTCGTTTTCTTTAAGAATTCCGAAATTTTCCTTTTAAATATTTCAAAATATACGAAATTTCATAAAATTACGAATCGATTCGTTAATGGCGTATGCGATTGCGCAATATGCTAAAAAAACCTCGAAATGGGACAGGGGGAACTTTTGAAGCTTCCCTCTCCCTCTGTTGTTGACTGTTGGTGTGATAAAACAAACAACAACTATATTATATTATTATAATATTATTATATTATATTGTTGCATATTATATTATAATATTATTATATTATATTATTGTATATTATATTATATTATATATTATATATATTATATTATAATATACAATTATAATATAATATAATAATAATATAGTAATATAATATATAATGTAATAATATAATATAATATACTATAATATAATAGTATTATAATAATATAATATAATATAATATATTATTATAATATTATATTATATATTATAATTGTATTTTATATTATATTATATATATTATATATTATATTATATTATATTATATTATATTATATTATATTATATTATATTATATTCCAGCTATACCTGGCAATGCATTCCTGTGGCATAGAGTGAGGGTATGAAAAATAAAGTTATGAGAAATTTTGGGCAAGAAGGATGCCAGGAGAAAGAGGAAGGAGGGGGGAATGTGGGATTTGCCAGCTGGAAGGAAGGAAGGAAGGAAGGAAGGAAGGAAAGAAGGAAGGAAGGAAGGAAGGAAGGAAGGAAGGTAGCCCAGTGCAGCCCAGAGTGAGGCAAGAAGAAGCATGAGGAAAGAGGAGGGAAGCAGCAGAGCAAAGGGACCGGAAGTGGGGTAAATGCGAGATTGTAAAACTTGCACCAGACATACGAAAATAATTATGAAATAATTACGAAATAATTACGAAAATTGGAAAAAAAACGATTCTTAATTACTCCTCACACTATTCCTGCATGGCTCAATATTGGCTCAATATTGGCTCAATATTGGCTCAATATTGGATCGTAAGCTAATTTAAATACGAATTAATAACGAATAATGAAATTAATGAACTGGATCGCCCAAGCCTAGTAACTATAGAATAGTAAAGGTGCAAGAGAACGCGAATGCCATTTACTGCACCCTGCTGTCAAAACAGGATTGCACCAGAAAGGAACCTCCAAGAGATCGTCATCTAACGTCTGTTTGCAAGCTTCCCACAGAGCTTCAGAGGTAGGGTATTCCACTAGAGAACATTTGCCATCAAAAGATTATTTCTAAAGTTTAGTCAAAACTAACTTTCCTGTAATTTAAAACCATTTGTTCAGGTCCTATCGCCTAAGAAAGAAAGAAAGAAACCAAGCTCACCCCATCTTCTACATGACAGGTTTTTGGATATTTAAGGAAGAGATATCATATCACCTGTCAGTCTTTCTTTCCCAAGCTAAACATATCCGACTCCATCAACTGTCCTTCTTAGGGCTTGGGAAAATGTTTCAGCTTCTATGTGTGTACCTGATTTTGTAAATGCATCTTACATTTATCTCCATTGAAATCCACTTTGCTAGTATTGGCCTGGTTCTTTAATCTATTAAAGTCATCTTGAATTTTGATTCTGGTATAAACTATCCCTGCCAGTTGGTGTCATCTGCAGAACTGATTACCAATGCCCTCTATTCCATCATCTAAATTAGAGGGAAAGTTAATTCATTTTCCCAATACTTGTGCTAATAATGAAGAGGAGAACACTTAACCCATGATCCTTAGTTGAAACTTTTCTTGCAGTGTCACTACCATCAGGGATGTGACTGGTGAAGTCCCAGGAGAGAGCCTTTTTGGACCCTCTTTTATCTTTTTTGGCCAAAAGGCACCATACTTTTTATTTAAATAGGCCTATAGCTATATTTCAGAGGAGGAAACTGATATTCTTTGGCTAAGAGAACTCTATGGAATTCATAAGTCGCCATCAGATGACAGATAACTTGAAGGCATGTATGCACACAGACCTAGTTTTCAAGTCTGTGTGACAGAAGAGTCTTAATGGAGCATATTGTACTTTTTGTTAATGTTTTAAACATTTTATCTTGTTTGTTTATTTAATATTTTAAAACCCTTTTTAAAGTTTTAAAAGCTTTCCCCATCATTTTAAATTCATTTAATCCACATGATGCCAAGGTGGGGACAGCCTCCCACTCCAGCCAGCAAGAAGAGCTGAGCAGCCATTAAATGGACAGTTGTAATGTGATTTATTTATCGTGTCAGTATCAACCAGACAATTGTATTACATTTGACAAAACAGAGTTTGCAAGCTTGGTAGTTGATTAAATGTCCTTTGACCAGTTGCTGGCCACTTGGAGTGCCTCTGGTGTTGCTGCAAGGAGTTCCTCCATTGTGCATGTGGCGGGGCTCAGGTTGCATTGCAGCAAGTGGTCTGTGGTTTGCTCTTCTCCACACTCGCATATTGTGGATTTCACTTTGTAGCCCCATTTCTTGAGGTTGGCTCTGCATCTCGTGGTGCCAGAGCGCAGTCTGTTCAGAACCTTCCAAGTCACCCAGTTTTCTGTGTGCCCAAGGCGGAGTCTCTCATTTGGTTTGATTGAGGTTCTGGGTTTGAGCCTGCCACTTTTGGACTCTCGCTTGCTGATATGTTCCAGCGAATGTCTCTGTAAATCTTAGAAAACTATTTCTTGATTTAAGCCATTGACGTGCTGGCTGATTCCCAAACAAGGGATGAGCTGGAGATGTCACTGCCTTGGTCCTTTCACTATTGGCTGCTACTTCCCAGCGGATGTCAGGTGGTGCAACACTGGCTAAACAGTGTGATTTCTCCAGTGGTGTAGGGCGAAGACACCCCGTGATAATGCGGCATGTCTCATTAAGAGCCACATCCACTGTTTTAGCATGGTGAGATGTGTTCCACACTGGGCATGCATACTCAGCAGCAGAGTAGCAAAGCACAAGATGCCTTCATTGTATCTGGTTGTGATTCCCAGGTTGTGCCAGTCAGCTTTCGTATGATATTGTTTCTAGCACCCACTTTTTGCTTGATGTTCAGGCAGTGCTTCTTGTAGGTAAGAGCACGGTCCAGAGTGACTCCCAGGTATTTGGGTGCGCTGCAATGCTCCAGTGGGATTCCTTCCCAGGTGATCCTCAGAGCTCGGG
Source organism: Anolis sagrei (assembly GCF_037176765.1). Taxonomy (NCBI): domain Eukaryota; kingdom Metazoa; phylum Chordata; class Lepidosauria; order Squamata; family Anolidae; genus Anolis; species Anolis sagrei. The sequence goes on along the minus strand of NC_090024.1, from coordinate 134,119,557 downwards.
ATGCTTGTCTGTTCTTAATGTGAAAAGCAACTGTCTGTGTGATGTGATATGAACAGACATTACATACAAGGATGCTGATGAATCTGGATTCCAGAAATATTAGACGTACACACATAGGGCTCTGACATATGTACCAATGTTAGGAAATAGGTCATTGTGCCTCCCTTGTTAGTGAAGAATTAGGTGCAGATGGGTGGGAGAACATGAAATAAGGAGTTATTTGGGAGTGATAAGGATCTATGAGGTTAGTCAAAGTGCCAGAGAAAGGGCAAGATGGGAATCAGAGTTCTACTTAAGCAGCTTCCCCATCCAAATCCAAGGGAGATCAGCTTTCTGAGTTATTTAGGAAGTGAGTGTCAGGACAGGTCAGAAACTTCTCTGCAGCTCACACATCCATGTCCCTCAAGCAGAGTTAGGATTCCTGTCCTCATCACTGGGGCTCTGAGTTTGTGGAGAAGGAGAGAAGAATACATCTAAGAGTGGGGAATGAAGTACAGGCATTTTGGAAAGGGAAATAATGGTGTTCAGCTCAATCAAGAATTGTCCTTTGGCTTGCTGGAAGCAAGGTGTGTGTATGTCATTTCTTGACTTTTTCATTTCAATCAATCTGTTTCATTATTTGAAATGAAGATTTAACTTGCTCTTTCATTTGATTTTAAAGTACCTTGTTGAGTTCTTTTTCCTTCCTAGCCTTACCTCCCTTACTCATTTGCTACTTAGGCTTCATCTTTCTTTCTTTTTTTTTTTTTTTTGCAGATGTTATATATGAAATAGAGAAGGAGGAGGACTAGGAAAGTGCCTGTTGACATAGATATGTACAGAAGGGGGTGTGCGCACACCCACTCAGAGACAGAAAGCACGGTGCAGGTGGAAGACCTTCTGTAAAGTAAGTGCCAGCAGTAATACAGAAAAGTACAAAGTGGGATATTTGGGATTGGTAAAAAAAAAAAAGTACATGGAAGGAAACAGATGAAAAGAGATGGTGGTTCTATCCACTAGTTCTTTCTCAAGTGATTGTGTGGGCTACAGTAAAATAAAGATTATAACCAATTCATAAAAATGTTCTGTATAACTAACTGCACAGAGAAAGTAGCATAAGGGCCTCATCACAGTAGTTTCCCTAATGCGGGTGACAGTGGGGGGATTTGCCAGACATTGCGGCAAATCTGTGTGAATCCATTGTTCCACATCACCTGCAGCGCTGCCTTCCCTATCACATGGGGGAAAGCGTCACTGCCCAGCTTTCCCCCACACTCACCTCATTGCTCTGTCCTAGGATGCTTTCAGCACAATTCAGGGATGGATCCCTGGCTGAAGTACTGTGCGTTGTTTGATGGCATCTGGCGGTTTACATCCCCTAACTGTGCTGAAAGCTTCCTAGGGTGCACATGTGATGAAGTCCTAAGTGATGTTGCATGTTTTGAAAGGCAAACTTTCAATTTGATAGATAGGGTGGACAATAAAGTTGTTTGTTGCCTTGATGTGCTACCTGAAATCATAACAATAATAAGAAAATTGTTTGTTCTCCCAAGTGGTTTGCCAGCAGCCAGCCACACTGTATGGATTCTGGAATCATATTTCAGGGTTTTTCTTGTGTTGTTTTCCATATCCCTGACAGCCCCTATCTCTAGCTAGACTTAACTAATAGCTCTTAATGAGTTTCCACCTCATTAGCAACTGGGTGAGTTTTTTCTTTTGCCAGCTTCCACTTTTTTCTTGATTTCCATTTCCACAGCCAAAATTATTAGGGGTAACTGGAAAAACAGGCTTATCTGATTTCCCCTTTTCTCTCCATGTTGCTATAAAACACATTCAGTAAAAAAAAAAGGGAGGCAAACAATGTTTACCTTGCCTATTGTATGCAGACATACACAGCAACTGCAATTTGGACTAAAATACAATCTCATTCTTTCCCTGCTGAACCTTTATTGCATTGTTTACAGCAAACTTGCTTCTGCATTGCAACATTTAATATCTGTGTTTTTTCAGTTCACCTTCATCCTTTGGCCGATGCTCCTAAAAACCTTCCATCTAGATAGAGGATGAGGAACATAAGTGGTAGATGTAAAGACTTTGTAAAAAAAAAAGATGGTTCTTTGTCAGAGGCTTTGTTAACCAAGATATTTCTATACCAAATCAGTAATCAGTATCATCCACACCAATGAATAAGAGCTGGGACGACACCTTGGAGCGTACTAGTACAGTACAATGTAGCTATAGATAAAGCAATTACCTTCACTTTTATGTGTCTTACATGTGCAATGTTCAGAAACTCAAATCTTGTAATATTGTTAATTACCATTGAGTCAAGTAAAACTTGTGGAGGCCCCATGAACGAGAGACCTCCAAGACACCCTGTCATCAATAGCTGCGCCCGTACCTTGGGAAGTCTGACTTGGCTACGGTGGTCCATGCTTTGGTTACATCCCGTTTAGATTACTGCAATGTTCTCTACGTGGGGCTGCCTCTGAAGACTGCCCGGAAGCTGCAGCTAGTCAACACTCGGCAGCCAGATTTCTAACAGGTGCTGGGTACAGGGAGCATACAACCCCTCTGTTACGCCAGCTCCACTGGCTGCCGAGTAGCTTCCGAGCACAATTCAAAGTGCTGCTTTTGACCTACAAAGCCCTAAACGACTCTGGCCCTGTTTACCTGTCCGAACAGATTCTCCCCTATGAACCATCAAGGTCTTTAAGATCTTCCGGGGGGGGGGGCATCTCTCGATCCCACCACTGTCACAATCACGGTTGGTGGGGATGAGAGACAGGGCCTTCTCAATGGTGGCTCCCCGGCTTTGGAACTCCCTCCCACAGGAGATTAGAACTGCTCCCTCCCTCCTGACATTCAGGAAGCTAACAAAGACTTGGCTATGGAATGCGGCCTTTGATAACTGAGTCAACTTTGGTCCACATGGAAGGAGAATGAATAACTGTGAATTATGACCAGGAATGCTTTGACGACGTGGCTATATAAGTGTGATGATGACGATGTTGTATTGTAATATGTTTTTAATTGTGTAATGATGATGCATTGTGTGGTCTGTATTTTTGTATATGAACACATGTTGTGAACCGGATCTGAGTCCCTCTTGTAGGTGAGAAGATCGGTATAGAAAACCTTTAAATAAATAAATAGATAGACTGCTCTGATCCTGCAGATGCAGAGATCTGACTTCCTTGAGTCATAACCTCATTCCATTTGGAGCAGAAAGTGTTCGTTCTCCATTCCATACACAGTTTAAACAATTGTTACACTTGATACTCAGTAGAAGAGTGATGTAATGTAGATGTACACCAAGCAAGCATGATATAGGATATTAGTCAACATATCTAACTACCACATTATTCTCTGCACCCAATTTAACCTAAAATTTACTTGTTTGAATTTTGCAATCCTGAGCTCTGGGGCTGATGGAATAAAGCAGCATTTCTGATATTTGCTGTCACTCTCTGTTTCATGTGACATATGTGAAATATTTGCAGCAAAGGTTCAGGGTATGGTGAAGATACAATCATTAAAACAGTGCAACATCTACTCTGACAGCCTGGTCTTGCTGGTCGACTGTGGCTAAGCCCTTAAACCTCCCCCTGCCCCACTTGTCATCCAAAATTATACAGCCAAGAGCTCAAGGTCTTTTACTCTCTGTAAGTCATCAGGCGAATCATGGACTGGAATTTTGGATGAGGTTTGCTTGTATGAATAGAGGCTGCTGTGCCGGCTACAGAACCACTCTAGGATAGGCCTCAGCTTGAGCCATTCCTGGGTGACAGCAGGGCAAAATCCAAGTAAACACATGGGGTCCCCCTATCCAGACTGCTACACAGGTTAAAGTACAGAAAGAAAACCTCTTACATGCAATGATAGAAGATTTTCCCACTTGTATTATTTTAGTGTAGAAAATTTTGGAAAATGAAAAGCTTGGAAAGGAAGGTTTAAATCTCTCTTTGCCACCCATGGCAATCCTGGTTGTGCCGTCGTGCCTGGGGGCTATAACTCTTAGTGAAAGAGGCATGGATGTGACATCTGTCCCCAGGGGATTGCTTCTCGCCCTCCTTTAGGAAAACTGGAACTCCCAAGGACCAAAATACTGTAGATAACTCAAAATAGGTTTTATTGTTCACAAAGAATTATCCCTTTAATCAATAAGCTGGAAGTTCAAAGGAGTAAAGGAAAATATACATTACAGTCTCTGGTTGTCTTGGGTCCAAGGAGTTTTGCAGCTGAGAAGCTTTTCCAGGTCCCTCTTTCCCAATGGCTGTGAATATCGGAATAACCACAACCCCAATTCCAATGGCCTATATTTTGAAGGCACAAAGCCTTCCTCTGGTGCCAAAGAACTGGTTTGAAGGCGCTTGAGACTTCTCAACGTCGTCCAGGTTGATCTGAACATGAAGCATAAGTCTCAAGGGTAAGAACCTCAGAATTGGTGCTGAGAGGTAACTTAATCAAGGGCTTCAGAGCCAAGTCTCTCTCTCACGTCCATCTGATAAAAAGTTTGATGGTGGAATGGAAAAGGAAACACTGTCCTGCTCTCTAGGAAGAGGTGGGGTCAAACAATTGAGCAGGAGGAGCAATTCAACTGGTGCAAACAACATTGATTGACAGCTATAAATAACCAATCAATCCAACTATACATTTACAGGGTAAAAAGGAAAAATGAGGCATGATACAACAGTTCAAATCCTGCAACTTACAGTTCAAAACTGCAACTTACAGTTCAACATATAGGTGGCACCACTCGCAACATCACACTGGTCCACACTAGGGCTCAGCTCCATCCTGATCGCGATTTTGAGGCAAATTGTCTTCCTTTTCCAAATAGAAGAGCACGCTCACCCTTGAGGACACACAAAAACAGCCTACAGGAGTGTGAGTGAATAGTCTGCACTTGGGCCACACTGCTTTAAAGCTCTATATTCGCTTTTGGCTCTAAAAACTGAAATGGCTGAAGTCTGCATAGGAAACAATATATGTGAAACAATTTTTCTGTCATATCAACTGGGAAGATAGGTCCCCTAGAAGGAAGAAGAGTGAGTAAAGAGGAAAGAAATTCTAAGATAAAAGAATGGGGGAAAGGGGTTGAGGAAAAATAACTTAATTATCTAATAACCTACCAGTGTGTGGATAACACAAAAATTATTAAAGTACATTCAAATTCACCCAGAATAATATTATGCAATATACTGCAATATAATAATATAAATTGTGATATAATGCAATGTATTGTAATAATACAATAAAAACCAATCCAGAATATAATAAAGAGATAAAGTTTAACCCAGCAAAGTCTATGAGAAAAAGAAGACACCATAAAACCAGATAATGCCTGTAAAACTGCTAGAGATCACATATTAAAACTCCTGCAAACAAACAATTTCTTGTCCTTCCTACCTAAAATTCTGCATTGATCACTCTTGAACTGACTTCTCCTAAAATGACCAGTCAATAAATTTTTTTTTCTTTCTGAATGCAAGTTGTGGATTCCATTCTTCCATCACCAGGGCTGAATGTGATCTCATCCAATGTAGCTTTAACGTAGATCCTATGAGTTAAAAGCTCTACAAATTACATAACAGCCATAAAAGAAAAAAGTATGGACATCACAAATCAAAAAAACACTTGAGCTGTCTAGAACCACCATGTTTGAGCAACCACTGATAGGACAAAGAGTTGAGGGAAGCTGACTCATCTGATCAAGAAGAGCATGCCATAAACTGAGGGTCATCACAGAGAACAGGTTGCTCTTACTGGTTGCTTACACTCACATCCTAAAGATAGCATAGCCCACTGCATCCTGTTCACCACTCAGAAGAACAATAAGGGATGTCATCATATTCATGCATTGCACCTGACGTGTGCTATTCCAAACCCTGTGTCTGACTCCAATTCTGGGATGTCATGTAAAAGAAATATAAGTTAACTTCATGATTCACCAGTCATGTAAACAGTCCCGGTTAATTGCAGTAGCAAAACTGAGGAAAGACATCAGATTCTCCTAGAAACAGATCTACTTATTCTTTTTAAAACTGCATTAAAAAACCATTACTTTTCCCATTTCAGCCTTAATTTTTCTCAGACATATCCATTATTTCATTCTATCTTATTCTTTGATTGCTTCACTTCTTTTGCATCAATGAATGTCACTAATATGCTGTTGATGAACAGGAGGGGTGAAAGGCTGAAATTGTAACCTGGTTGCTCTTTATGAAATCATTGACAGGAACAAATCACTTTTTTTTTTTTTTGATGTCAGGAGTGACTTGAGAGACTGAAAGTCACTTCTGGTGTGAGAGAATTAGCTATCTACAAGGACGTTGCCCAGGGGACACCTGGATGTTTTAATGTTTTTCCATCCTTGTGGGAGGATTCACTCATGTCCCTACATGGGGAGCTGGAGCATACAGAGGGAGCTAATCACGCTCTTCCCAGATTTGAGCCTCCAACAAGTCACATTAATGATTTGTTTTGTGAGTGCTTTTGATAGTTTTTGCTATTGATGCTCTGTGATTGCAGAATCTAAGACCTCCTGTGGGAGGACAGAGACGTGGAGTGTTATTCTAGTGTAATGTTTATCCACCAGCAAGGCGGAAAAGAGATTACAATAGAAGGTTTGAACTGTTCAGGAGACTATAAAAGAACAGGTTAGTGCCCTCTCTGAGATCTCCACATTTGGTCCTTCCAACTTGGAGGTATCCATATGTAGGCAGAATTGGGGGTTAATCTAGCTCTTCATTTTGCTAGATTTTGTTCTCTTCTTAACTCTTCATCAATACACAGTTCCCATTATATCTACTTGCATGTCCAGTCTGAAGGCTGGAGTCCTTGGGATCTGAAAGCTGAGGTTCCATCTACACAGCCATAAAAAATTCAGATTATCTACTTTGGATTATATTAGTCTACAGTGTCATATGATCCAGTTCAAAGCCAATAAACTGGATTTTCTATGGCAATGTAGATGGGTTCTGAGTCAGTGTTCTGCCCAGAACAATGTTCTGTTAATTAAGAATATGTTTCAAGAAATCCTGGAATTTCATTGTGGAGAAGGATGGTTAGAGTTCCCAAAGTGATCTAGTGCATCAACATACCATAAATCCCAGGATAATGGGATCTCTCTCATAGCATAATGATGTAAACATTTGACATATCTCTGTGTGAAAAGAATAGATACATTTGAGGCTTAAGAGATTCTTTAGAGTACTTCTAACTACCTCATCAGATGGGATGATTTTAGCATCCTAGGATGTTTTCATCCCATCTGGGGGATGGAGACTGATGGTGGACATCACACGATGTGTGACATCTGGCAGGGTCTGCACCCCAAACCAGAGTGAAAGCATTGCTGGGTGTTTCCACTCCAACATGGGAGGCCTCCCCACAAGGGTGACACTTTCCCCATGTGATGAGGAGAGCGTCATGGAGAGGGAGTTGCATGCAGGGTGTCAGATTTGGCCCATTGCTCCCTTTTTTTTCTTGCAGAAGCCTGGCGAAGCAGGACTCTTTGCCTGGGCTTTCTGATGAGCTCCTTAAACTGAGGGTCCTGACCCTTTAGCTCAGTGTTGGGGTTGTGAAAACTTTGGCAACAGTAAAACATTTCTGAAGGCCATCTAAACATTTAGACAAATCTGTTAGCAACAATATGTAATGTTGACAGTGGACTCCATATAAAATGCTTTAGTTGTACTCAACAGAAAGGAAAATCAGCTTGTTTAACAAGCAATATTTTATATACTTATATAGCCAGGGTCATGTAACCATTTCCCAGGTGGAAAGGAGTTGCAAGTGGAAAAAGTTTTAAGAAGGCCTGGTTTCATGGATTGGTATGCATTCCACATAGTGAAGAAAAAAATAAATGAATTAGTTTTGCTCCTTTGAACAAACATGGGATGACTGTATAAAAGTATCTCTGGGAGACTGGCAGAGCTTATTAGGTGATTCTGGAGTCCAATTGCAAAGGAGTCTAAACCAAACACAATAAAGACAAATCTTTCTTTACTTCTGGGCATCAACAGTGATAAAACAGATCAGTCAGGATTGTGTGGCACAGATCGGGTCGCCCTATGAACAGTGTTTGTTATGAGGAGAGAAGAAACATGGAAGACTGTAAGAAGGGTCCCTGTCATAGAGCAAGCAGCCTATTTTTTTGTCACAGAACGAACTTCAGGCCCATTGAGAAAGAGTACAATAAATGAATAAGTAAATAACTTTCACCAAAGATTTCCAAACAAGGTGCCACCAGAGAAAATAAATTCTGTGACAGATCAAAGCCATAAGAGCAGTTTCAGCCAAGGTCTTAATGGAGATATCCTTTCTGACTGAGTAGCTAGGGAAGCACCAGGCCAACATCCACAGACCTGTTAAGGGCCCATAAGTGTAAAATAGAAGAATATTGTTCTGCCATACATCCTGACATAATACAATATAATGCTTCTGAGCCTTTAGATTAGGATCTGTATTGCCTTTTCCTTATATAAGAGAAGAACATCTATCATTTGTGCATGCATGAATTCTCAGGATTCTTACAAACATGTAATCCATATTTCCAGTAATTCTTATACATACCCCCCCCCCCCCCCCCAGCTTTGTACGACCACATATTGGTCCTTATAGAGCTATAGGCCAACTTTCTCTCGGTGTGTCCCTGAAAAGCTGCCCAGCAATGAACAAGTGCCAAAGGCATTCATTGTCCAGGGTATTATTTATCATAGAGCCAATCCCATGGAAGGCACAGTGATCGATGCAAGTTTCAACTTTCCTAACATTCTGAAATAGACAGTGAAAGCCTGTATATTGTTGTGGGTCAAAGATACAAATCTGAACTGTTATTGTTATGTGCATCACCCATCCTGCTGTCTCCTGACTGAGTTACTTTTGGTAGTCTCAGATGTGGTGGCAGAGCACCTTTGGTCATAAGTGACTTCAACATCTGTCCTGAAGCTATACAATATATTCTGCTTATTGCCTTCTTGACAACCATGAAGCTGTTTGTCAGTGGCTTGACATATCTAACAAGCAAATTTTTGATCTGACTTTTTCTCAATTGGTGATCCAAATAGGAAGGCAAGGTGGCAGCCACCCCATTATAACAAATCACTTTGTGATATGGTTTGGTCTTAGTGCCAAATCCTTCTTTGGAGAGATCGTGTGCCCTTGAAATGATCTGCTTCCAGAAACTAATGTATGAATTTTGGTGATGAATCCCTGAATGCTCTGAGCAACTTTCCAATAGCCAGAGCTGGTAATTCTGTGCAATTTTGTCATACTGTTGAATGATTAGATTATGACAAATTGCTGTTTTATGGCTTCTTAGTTTACATATACGAACCCTCTTAGATGCATTAATTCTCATAACAAGACATGGTCTCAATATTTTGGCCTACTCAAATCAAACAGCTAGGAAAAGCAAAAGATTTGAAGTTCTGACCATTAGATGAGAACTGAAAGAGGTTATTGTATGTATGCATAAGAAGTTTGTAAGTCATGTAGCCCTCCTGCACTGCCAAATACTTATTGTAACATCTGGAATAACCTTCCAAAATGGTCCTAGAAAACTAAGGCCAAAACCCAACAGGCCACAGTGGCTGTTGTACTTTATGACCAAATATCTCCCACTACAGTTCTCACAGGTATGCCCAATAAACCCTGATATAGCTTCATAAATATTAGATGGTAACAATCAGTTCATAGCCTGGAAAGTTCGTAAATGCTCAGAAGCATTATATTGAATTGTGTCAGAATGTACTGTCGAACAATATTCTTCTATCATTCTTCCCTTCTCTTTTCTCGCTCTCTTTTTTCCCACACACTGAATAAACTAAGGAACAGTGTCAAGTGCAGCTTCTATAATGCCAGCATTCAAGTTTTCACAGAAGAGCTAAAAGTGAAGAGGAGAATTGGGTGTGCATGCAAGGACTGAGCTCTAGGAGCCCAAAGAACTAGGATTATTGTGTTGATTTACTCCCAGAACTGTAGAAGCAGTCCTGGGAGTCAATCCCCACAGAACCCACACCTGGAAAGAGCCAGACCTGAGCTTAAGGTCCATATCTTGCCAGGTGTTTAATTAATGTGGAATAAATTGGGGAAACCCAGTTTTCTCCCCATTAATTCCCTTTTACCTAAGGCGTCATTTGTATGCCTCAGGTAAAAGCGAGGTAAGTCCCTCAGTCTTCACCCATATTGAGCAAAAACTCTGTGTGGAGCTCCAATGTATGCTCTTTTTAATTTTTTTAGTAAATGTACACAGTATGTATGATATCGCAGTACAGTAACATATCAAAATTAGAAATACTGCATTATCCCACCCACTCTCCCTCCCATCCACAACTCACATTTACATACTACCTGCCTGTCAGACCTCTTACTAGTGAATTATTCTCCACTCTATTATTGAATGTTATTAATTAATAGTTTGGGTACCTGTTCAAATGTATCGGACAGGTTACCTGTCTGAATGTATCTCCTTCTATGAACCATCTAGAAGATTAAGATCATCTGGGGATGGGCCCGTAGCCAGGATTTTGATTCGGAGGGAGCTGTGTTTGATTCGGGGGGGGGGGGGGCTGAGTCTGAGTGAAAGAGGGTCTACCCTAGCAAACCTTTTGTATCGTTACCCCAATACCCCCATGCAGATGGGATATATTGAGCATGGTGATCCGATCATGATATGAATAAACGTAACAGTTTAAATAATGTACCAGTAAGGCCTTCTCGTAGACCACCCTGGGAATTTCGGGGAGGGGCTGAAGGCCCTCAAGCCCCCTCCCCCCCCCCCCCACAGCTACATGCCTGTCTGGGGAGGTCATGCTCTCATTCCCGCCTCCTTCAAAGGCATTTTGGCATATTGGATATGCATGCCAAATTCGAATCAGATCCATTGTTGTTTGCATTCGCAGTGCTCTCTGAATGTAGGTGAACTATAATTCCTATAAATCAAGATGAATTTTCCCCAAAGCCCTCCTGCATTTTTTGTTGGCCTTGGGGGCTCTGTGTGCCAAGTTAGGTCCAGGGCCATCGTTGGTGGGATCCAGAGTGCTCTCAGATTGCAGGTGAACTATAAATCCCAGTACCTACAATGGCTACAAGTCAAGGTGAATTCCTCCCAAACCTCTCCAATATTTTTCTTTGGTCATGCGGGTTCTGTGTGCTACATGTGGTCCAAGTCCATTGTCAGTGGGAGCCACAGTACTCGGACTTGATTCGGGGTGAACTATAACTTCCATCATGTGGAGTCAATCCCCCAAACTCCTCCAGTATGTGTAGTTGCTGATTAGTACTGCTCTGTTTGTTGTGCAGACAGACAAAGTTGAAAAGAGTAGGAAAAGGTTAAGGGAGAGGCAGTGGGCAGGGTCATGCAAATTCCACACCAACGGAGAGAGTAAGAAACACTAGGTGGTAGAGGAAACACATAAAATCCAGGATAAAATGGTCCCCAAATGAAAGCATTCCTTGGGTGGTGGGCAGTATGGTGTGTGAAGAGAGTATTGGGAAGGGTTGGGCTACATGTTCATGGCACTCACTAACCTGAAATGTCATTGTAGGGAGTGCTTTATGTCTCCCCAGTACTGTGGATTAAAGCTTTTTGTGGAAGTGGGAGCCTGTCTGTGGAAGTGGGCCCCCAGGCACATAAACACATACATATTTTCACTTTTATTTGGTATAGGTATATAGATATAGAGATAGGTATATCTTACCGTAGTCATTTAACCAAAATCTCATTTGATCTGAGGGTGGCTTGAATTAGCTATTATTCCAGCACATATAACTAATAAATGGTTTCCATGTAGCCTCGAACCAATTCTCTTATATTTCTCTTTCTCCAATCTTACCTGGTATGTTATTTTTCAGACAGAGTTATGGCCCATATTGTTTGTCCAATTCTCTATTCCATGCGCTGTCTTGAATGCAGTTAAAAGCTTTCACATATGGCTTCTGGTGAATTTGAGATAGTTCACATTTCTAAGCTGTAAGCTGACCTAATTTGCACTCATTGGGATAACAAATGGTTCGGAACAGCTATCTTTCAGATTCCAACTTTTGAAAGAACACAGTGTAAACCCTACACAAAATGCTTACCTTTGGGGAAGATGTATACAAAATGAGTATTTGTTTGAGCTGGGGTATCCAAAAAGGTAGCAGACTTATGACTGAAACATGCAGCTTTGATACATATCAAATATGGACTGTTTCATGCATTGCTTATCACCACACAATCCATAACTCTGATAAAACAGAACACTTTGCGTAGGCATGGATAGAAAACGAATTGGATTTACATTTTAATATGAATTTACCTAATTTGCACTTCCTGAACTAATGTGTGAAAAAACGATGTAGTTTGACTTCTATATTCACACACTTCTCTGAATTTTGTAATACAGTTCTCTATGGATAGGACAATGTGTATATTTGTATAAGTGTAATGCAGAAAATGAAAATGGTAGAAAATGCATCATATTAGAAAGACTGTTTAAAATTTATATATTGTTAGAAATGTGCATAAATTATACACAGAAATGTGTTTAAATACACTATACTGATTTTAACCTCACAACACAGAAGTGGGAAGACATAAACTTTAGATGAAACTTTTGGATAAATAAAAACTGAATAAAATCAAGATTGATAATTTGTCCGAAGGAGTAAACTCAATGAAAAACACTAAAAGAGAGAACTATTAGAGGGATAAGATAGCAGTATCTAGTGGAAAAGTACTGTCATCCATTTTTCAAGAGGAAGGATTCTTTTTTTTAAGTGTTAGGGATGCAAAACTATCACACCATCATCAAAGGAAGAGGCACTGCTTTTTAAAAAACTGGTTAACAGGGGTCTGTTCTGGTTTTATGTAAAAAAAAGTGTTCTGGTCTTATGTAGAAATTGAGATTGCAATTATCAGATAAAGTAAAGCAAAGCATAGTTATGTGTGAACTCTGTCGTAGGTGATATAAAAGGAAGGATATTTCGTAAGCGGTAAAAGAATGGCATGTGATGACTGGCAGAATGTCTGCAACGATTTTAAAAATTGGTCAGAAAATGAGAATGGAGTCTGTTAAGATTAAGGATTGAGTTAGAGCAGTTTAGGAGCCTGAGTGATTAGAAGAGGTAGTCAAGGTCAGAATTGGTTAGAATATGAGAGTGAGTGAGTTAAGAGTTAGGGTCAGTCAGGATTTATATGTATTAAATAAGTAATCTTTGATGTTATATTTCATTTTCTGTTTAATCGGTATTTTAATATTATGGACTTGAGTCTCCAAGATTGCTACATACTGGAAATCTTGAATTCAAACACAGCACCTGTGTGGCAGCAGTACAACGCTCCGATCTATGCTGATGATCATGCCATTACTGCTCAAGCAGGGAGCTTTGAGATGGTAGAAGAGAAGCTCTCAGAAGCTCTAGGTGCCCTTACTGCCAACTACAGGGGAAACCAGCTGATCCCTAATCCATCTAAAACACGGACATGTGCCTTTCACCATAAGAACAGACAAGTATCCCGAGCTCTGAGGTTACCTGGGAAGGAATCCCACTGGAGCATTGCAACACATCCAAATACCTGGGAGTCACCCTGGACCATGCTCTGACCTACAAGAAGCACTGCCTGAATATCAAGCAAAAAGTGGGTGCTAGAAACAATATCATACGAAAGCTGACTGGCACAACCTGGGGAATCACAACCAGACACAGTGAAGACATCTGCCCTTGCGCTATGCCACTCTGCTGCTGAGTATGCATGCCCAGTGGGGAACACATCTCACCATGCTAAAACAGTGGATGTGGCTCTTAATGAGACATGCCGCATTATCACGGGGTGCCTGTGCCCTACACCACTGGAGAAATTACACTGTTTAGCCAGTATTGCACCACCTGAAATCTGCTGGGAAGTAGCAGCCAATAGTGAAAGGACCAAGTCAGTGACATCTCCAGCTCATCCCTTGTTTGGGTATCAGCCAGCACGTCAACGACTTAAATCAAGAAATAGTTTTCTAAGATCTACAGAGACACTCGCTGGAACACCTCAGCAAGCGACAGTCCAAAAGTGGCAGGCTCAAACTCAGAACTTCAACCAATGGCTGATACCAAATGAGAGACTCCCCCCTGGGCACACAGAAGACTGGGCGACTTGGAAGGCGCTGAACAGACTGCGCTCTGGCACTACAAGATGCAGAGCCAATCTTCAGAAATGGGGCTACAAAGTGGAATCCACGACCGTCGGGTGTGGAGAAGAGCAAACCACAGACCACCTGCTGCAATGCAACCTGAGCCCTGCTACATGCACAATGGAGGACCTTCTTGCAGCAACACCAGAGGCACTCCAAGTGGCCAGATACTGGTCAAAGGACATTTAATCAACTACCAAGCTTGCAAATTTTGTGTTTTGTCTGTTTGTTTGTTTGTTTTGTTCTGTTAGAAATGTAATACAATTATCTGTTTGCCCCTGACATGATAAATAAATAAATAAATAAATAAATAGCACTCCGATGCCTGATAGAGAGATAAGGTGAATAAAGTCTTACACAGGAGCCATGAAAGCATTGAAGGACCTCATCAGATGGCCCTTTGTAAAGTGGGGGGCAGCGGGGGAAATTGTGAAGCAGTGCCATGCTGCATTCCCTACTGTTGTGTGATTCCTTCCCATGGTGACTCCCCACTGTCCACTTCCTCTTCACCTCCTCTGGCTTTCTTGTATGAGGAGTCCTCTAGGCATCTGACTCTTCTGGTCTCAAGTTGGTGGCCACAGCAGTGAAACAGAAGGAAATCCACACATTGGTAACTTCCAATGGGACTCCATAGGGCTCTGTGCCAGCAGCAATAAAGTCTTACACAGGAGCCATGAAAGCATTGAAGGACCTCATCAGATGGCCCTTTGTAAAGTGGGGGGCAGCGGGGGAAATTGTGAAGCAGTGCCATGCTGCATTCCCTACTGTTGTGTGATTCCTTCCCATGGTGACTCCCCACTGTCCACTTCCTCTTCACCTCCTCTGGCTTTCTTGTATGAGGAGTCCTCTAGGCATCTGACTCTTCTGGTCTCAATTTCTCTCTGCTGCCAGAATGCTGCTGGCACAGAGCCCTATGGAGTCCCATTGGAAGTAACCCTATGTCAAGTGATAGGCTCACTTGACACAGGGTTACTTCCATGCTGGCAGCACCGAGAAGCAGAGAGAAGACACTTCTCTGCCTTCTTCTGATGAAGTTGTAAGCAGTCCTCTAGTTGGTGGCCACAGCAGTGAAACAGAAGGAAATCCACACATTGGTAACAGAGGTGGGAATAGGTAAAAGCCCTCAAATTTGGTGGCAGTGGAAGGCTTGAAAATCTTCACACTTGATAGACATAGCAAAGGGATAGACAAAACAACACAAGGATATATATTTCATTTCCCTTAAAATATCTTGAAACATGATGTAGGACACTACAACATGGCAATATTGTTCAAAGACAGGAAAATGAGGAAATATAGTTCGGGAGAACATCACCAGCACTCAAGTTCTCCCAATGTCTGAGCTAGGAGTAGAAGCACCACTGCTGCCCCAACTGGGTAAGTAGTACACTTAACTCTCTGCAGACCTTTATGCACCCACAACCAGGCCTTTAGCGAGGGGGGGGGGTTAGAGGTTAACCCCCCCCGAAATGTTTCAGATTTTTTTTTTAAAAAAACCTGGTTTACTCATGAATTTTAACTGGTTAACCAAATCCCCATGCTAAGTCTATGCGATGCAAAAAACTAAGAGTCCCTCCAGAACTGCAAGCACTATCTCAAGCAAATATTGACAATGTATTCACACTGTCATTACTTGCAGCAATAGCCGATGTAGTGAAGCAACCAAGTTGGGTGTGTGTGTGTTGAATGATCTCATTAAGGAGGCCAGACTTGGTGGAGGTGGTTGACAGGGGTAGAGCTGCAGGCTATTGAAGGCTGCTCTACCCCCTGCTGTGCTCTTGGCTTCAGCATGAGCTAGGAGGCAGGTTTCAACACACACACACCCCGTGAAATTTTCAACCCCCCCCCCCCAAAAATTTCAACCCCTCCCGAAAAATTTTTCTGGCTACGGCCCTGTCCACAACACCCCTCCAGGTACACAGTGCCTCCACCTTCTTCCTTACAAAAAATGTCTCCCAATAAAGATACAATGGTGGCTGAGACTTCTTTACAAAATAATATATTTGTGTGACAGTTACAGGAAGGAGGAGTTCTATGAACATACAAGGAGTGTGATGTAGATTGAAAATTTGATGTCTAGAGGAGCTGGGAAGGTATTCGGCCATTTCCAGTTCAGGTAGCCACCTCATCCTGCCTCATGACCAGCCCTGGAGACATAGTGGCCCTCAGAGTCATCTGACTGAAGCTCCATTGTTGCTTATGATAGTGAAATGGCGTTATAGCAAAGCTATCACTTTTGCCAAGGTAACTACCAGCCCCCAAATTCTAGTAATTCCGTATAGAACTATTCAATTTAACCATCTTGCTCTACCTCACAAAATGGGCAAAATTATTAAGTTGATCCATGCTGGAGACAGATTTTAATGAGGCTGGGAAATCCTGAACTACATCACATGGAGAGTTTCGGGGGAACTGTAGAAATTCTCAACTAACCAAGGGAATTATAAGTCAATAAAGCTTGTCGGTCCATACAACAGATCAATAGGCAGCAGAGTGGAATCAAGCAAGTCTCAACTCTGCCAGTTCCACAGTGAGGAACAAACCCTTGATATTAGGTTAAAGCTGAATGGAGCAAGAGAAAAACAATGGTCCACCACAACCTCTTCTCCTTATCCATCTTGTCTAAGCTGACACTCTAATAAGAATTCTGATTTGTCCATTTAAAAGAGATTCACACACACACACCAGCCCCCACCCCACTATTTCCAGCCAGATCAATGATCTATACCAAACTGGCTCTTGCGGTGGTCTTACATTACTGACCTGGCATTCAATAGCAGAACTTTAAGACTGGAAGTGATGTTGCCATAACAACCAGGATACCACTGGTGCAAAAGAACAGAAAGGAAAAATAGCAATCAACTTTTATTTGCCTACTTATTTATTAAAATGTTTATTTCCCACCTATACCTGAAAATCTCAGGGCAACTTATAATAAAATCCATATAAAACAAATAATAATACTTTTGTCAAAGGCTTTCATGGTCGGAATCACTCAGTTCTTGTGGGGTTTTTCGGGCTATATGGCCATGTTCTAGAGGCATTTCTCCTGACGTTTTGCCTGCATCTATGGCAAGCATCCTCAGAGGTGAGGTAACCTCTGAGGATGCTTGCCATAGATGCAGGCAAAACGTCAGGAGAAATGCCTCTAGAACATGGCCATATAGCCCGAAAAAACCCACAAGAACTGAATAATACTTTTAAAACTCTCTTTCTCTCTCCTTCTCTCTCTCTCTCTCTCTCTCTTTCTCTCTATATATATCTATATAAATAAAAATGTAATGTTAGTTCGTGCTCAAAAACTCAAAAACCACTGGGGGAATTGACACCAAATTTGGACACAAGACACCTAACAGTCCAATTTATGTCTTCCACTCAAAAAAAAAAAGATTTTGTCATTTGGGAATTGTCGTTGCTGGGATTTATAGTTTACCTACAATCAAAGAGCATTCTGAACTCCACCAATGATAGAATTGGGCCAAACATAGCACACAGGGCTCCCATGACCAACAGAAAAAACTGGAAGGGTTTGGTGGGCATTGACCTTGAGTTTGGGAATTATGGTTCACCCACATCCAGAGAGCACTGTGGACTCAAACAATGATGGATCTGGACCAAACTTGGCACGAATATTCCATATGCCCAAATATGAACACAGATGGAGTTTAAGGGAAATAGACCTTGACATTTGGGAGTTGTACTTACTGGGATTTCTAGTTCACCTACAATCAAAGAGCATTCTGAACTCCACCAATGATGGAATTCAACCAAACATGGCATACAGGACTTCCATGACCACACTGGAAGGGTTTGGTGGGCATTGACCTTGAGTTTGGGAGATGTAGTTCACATACATCCAGAGAACACTGTGGACTCAAACAATGATGGATCTGGACCAAACTTGACACAAAAATTCCATATGCCTACATATGAACACAGATGGAGTTTGGAGGAAATAGACCTTGACATTTGGGATTTGTAGCTACTGGGATTTATAGTTCACTACAATTAAAGAGCATTCTGAAACCCACAAACGACAGAAATGGGGCAAACTTCCCACACAGAACCCCCATGACCAACAGAAAATACTTAAGGCCATCCAGTCCAACTCTCTTCACCAGGGCAAGAAAATGTAATCAGACCCCTCCTGACAAAGAGCCATCCAATCATAAATATAGATAGATAGATATGATTCTCTCTCACACACACAGATATAGTATCATAGATTTGAAAGAGACCCTTAAAGAAGGACTATGATATGTTGCATATTCCAGAGTAGGCAAACCAGACATTCTCCACATCAACACTGACAAAGAAACAACAAGAAATACTGTTTACTCACAAGCATAAATGAATTACATATATTAGAAACCAACACTTTCTCATTACTTTATTTTCCAGATCACCAGACTGGGCCACAGCAACGCATGGCAGGGGACAGCTTGTGTGTGTGTGTGTGTGTGTGTGTATATATATATATATATATATATATATATATATATATATATATATGACAGATAATCAATTTAAAAGCAGACAATTTAAAATTGATTAAAACAATTTACAATAGTGCAACCATAATATATGCAGGCATATATTTAGGGAAGTCCTTCCTTAAGTATCAAGAACCCAAACTCTTTAGGAATTCAAATGGTATCATCAGCAGTTCAGCACCTTACTTTCAGACCATAAGCATATTGCTGGCCAGTGCAATTTCGTCAGAACTGGTACTATGTGATTTTTGGATGACAATATAGATAGCAGCCTTCTTGTTAATTGCTGCCAAGTTGACTTCAACTTATGTTGATCCTATGAATCAGAGACCTTCAAGCCCTGCTCAGGTCTTACAATTTCTGAATCACAGCCTCGTTGATTGCATTTATCTACTGCAATGTAGTCTTCTTCTTTTCTTACCGCCTTGCAACTTGCCAAGAATTATTATCTTTTCAGAGCCATGTCTTCTCATGATATGTCCAAAGTACAGCAATGTCAGCTTAGTCATCTTGGCTTCCAGGGAGAGCTCAAGCCTGATTTGCCTGAGAACCAATTTATTTGACTTTTTGACAGTCCAGGGTATCCTCAGAACACTCCTCCAGCAACACATCTTAAACGAATTGATTCTCTTTCCAACAGCGTTCTTCACTCTCCAGTTTTCACAACCATATACAGTTGAAATTGGAAAAACAATGGCATGGACAGTCCTGACACTGGCGTTCAACATGACTTTACACTTCAGGATCTTGCCCAGATACTTCACAGTTGCCCGTCCAAGTCCTAGTCTTCTTCTGCTTTCTTGACTTTCCATTCTGATTGATGAGTGAGCCAAAGTATAGGAAATCTTTATTAATCTCATTGTCTTCATTGTCTACTATAAATAATCTGAGCTCATTACTTTTGTTTTCTTAATGTTAAGATGTAAATCTGTTTGAACTTTGAACTTTCTTCCTTGACTTTCTTCATTATCTTGGTCCACTATCTTGGTCCAAGGTAGTCAGTGAATACCAGATGCAGCATATTCTTGCTCCTGCTAGCATGTATTGTGGTAGGGATCCAAATTTACTATCCAAATCTTTATCAATACTGTCCAAAAGAAATGTCCTGATAATATTACAAAATTTGGCTTTCAAAGTCTGACGATCTTAGCTAAGACCGCTGTTGTTTTATCTTCTTACACGACCACTACACATGGGGGGGGGGGGGACAAATCCTCATTATGACATCCTCAACATTGGTTCAAAATATTCTGAGGAAAAAATGACATTTTAATTGTCTGATTAAAATATTTACAAGAATATTAGATTTTTGCTTTTGCTTCTAATCTCAGCACTATGAGCACTGGTCTGTTCTGCAATACATACTCCGCTTCCATCATCCCAATCATTGCCTCAAGGTCTACTAGACCAAGGCACATCGTAAGCCAAGACTTGGCTTATGATGTTTTGCCTCCATTTAGACACAACTCTAAACAGTGTTACAACTAGTTACATTGAGAAACTACGATATGTAACGTAGTGGCCAGGCCTGTAGCCAGGATTATGATTCAGGGGGAGCTGAGTTTGATTCGGGGGGGGGGGGGCTGAGTCTGTATTGTTTTGTATTGTTACCCCAATATCCCCATGCATATGGGATATATTGAACATGGTGATCAGATCATGATATGAATAAACATAATAGTTTAAATGTACTAGTAAGGCCTTCTCGTGGACCACCATGAGAATTTTGGGGGGGGGGGGGGGCTCAAGCCCCTCAAGCCTCTCCCCCCCCCCCCCCCCCCCCCGGCTAAATGCCTGGTAGTGGCATTATCTCTCATTCTATTATGTAATTTTTATAACTATAGCTGGACCTCCACATTCATTGAAGTTAGGAGAACAGGACACCTATAAGGTAGGAAACCTATGAATATTATATCATGCATGCTACAGAACTACCAAGATGCCACCACAAGATTTTAAACCCTTTTCCAATTCATTGATCTCCCCACCCTATTCTTCTTCCCAAACCTCCTGCTCTTCCAACACTTCCAGCCAGATTTTAAACCTATTTCTAGTCACAATTTAAATTGTGAGGAGGTGGATTAGTAGGAACAGAAATGCATTTAAAAGAGGGTTTAAAATCTGTGTATTGTTGGAAGGACATGGGATTATGGGGAGAAGGAGGAAGGGGATGAGGAGATAGAGCTAGTTAAGCGACAACTACAAAGATGCAAAAAAAAAACCTCCAAAAAAAGCAACTCACAGATGTTGAGGACCAACTGTAGCTATTAGCAACTACTGACTGTTTCATTTCACATGTGCATAATGTTAGTCTTGCATAAAACTTTTGTGATGTGGGATGTATCTCAAGCTTTTGATGTTGTTTCTACCTCTGGTATCAAAGTTTCTGTTAAAAAAGTAAAGCCCTGAAAAACACATGCTTTGCTAACTGACATATACCTGTAGTTACTTCCAAATTCAATCAGGGACAGTCAAAATCTTTCATCAATTCCCTGGAACAGAGACATAAAATCAGTGTAATTGGGACCATCATGGAATTAAAGCTGCTATTCCATGTCGTACGTAAAGGTTGAATCTCACTTATGCAAAATACTTCTCCTTTTTTAAGGACTTGATACATATATTCAGATGGGAAGAATATTGTGCCCATCAAACCAGATTCTTACATTTAAAAAAAAATAAAATCTGTTTGAATTTCTTCCCCTCTTAACAGCATTATGGACAAAGTGGAACACTGGGCCCTGCCTACCCAACTATTCAAAGAAATAAAAATGGAAATTATCAATAAAATAATCGTATTGTCATACACTTCACTTTCTTACACTTCCTCTACCATTTCACCACATTAAGAGAATTCTTGGAAAACAAACAGTGGAGGTTCTGCTTCCGATAATGGAAATGCACACAAATGTTGTCCCCAGCCATTAACTCTCCTGTTCCAATATTCCACTTCCATAACATTGCTGACAATAAAAATGGTAAAATTGCAGACATTCCAGTTCTCCTCCACAAGTTATAATTTTTCTCCTTCTACTGAGTTAGCAGAAGATTTGAATTTTGAGAGGGTGATTGTAAAATTAGTGTTAAATTCTGGTCTGTGTATGTCTGTGGCCCTCCTGGGCAAGTCACCAGCATGCTCATGCATTAAGATGGCACTGCTGGAGGACTGGAACTTTCTTGGATAACGTTTTGTCACAGAAAAGGGCTATAAAAGTGGTGCTGAAAACTCTGGATTTACCCATACAGCACATAATGCAGTTCAGTAAATTATCATAGCATTGGGTCTTTACTGTGTCATAAACTCAAAAAAGGGCACTTTCAAATAAGTTCAGATGGTTTTATTTGACACTTTTATCATGCCATTGTTTCTCCGCATCATTCATTGAATTCCCTTCTTGCCTGCTAAGCAAGCATCTCTTTCCCCTCATTGCCTCTTCCTTGAATAATAAAAATAGTACCTTCTAAATGTTAATAGCGCAAAGAGTACAGTATCTAGTAACACCATCTTCCTCTCTCACTATCCTTTTCTTAATCCCAGAGTCAAAGAAAAATAGTAACCTATTGACAATTTGTTTAGAATTACATAAACATCAATATTTCATAAATGAAAACCAAAACATGTGTGGCCAAGCAACATCAAAGGACCTCATCAGACTAGAACAGTGGTTCTCAACCTGGGGTCCCCAGATGTTTTTGGCCTACAACTCCCAGAAATCTCAGCCAGTTTACCAGCTATTCGGATTTCTGGGAGTTGAAGGCCAAAAACACCTGGAGACTCCAGGTTGAGAACCACTGCACTAGAAGAAGATGGCAAAAGGTATAAATGGGGAAGAACACATAAGGTATAAGGCACTGCAGTTATTTACTTTTGCTTCAGCCTATGGGTAAGGGCAAGATTCTGCTCCAACTTCTCCTGTACCCTTCTTAAATTAAATGAATATACACTATTATTTTTTTAATCTTATTTTGAAGTAATTAAAATAAGCAGTGGAAAAGTGGAAGGAATAAAAAAACCTTGGACATTTTTAAAGTAGCTAAAAAAAGTGGAGTGATGGAAGACTAATCCAGGCTGTGCTTGTCAAATTGGGACAGATGGGTGATATGGAATTAGAAAATTAAACAAATCTCTAAGGTGCAATGTGTGCATTAACCAAGGGAATGTCAGAGATGTTCCCCAATGTCATTATGGCCAATACACATACTCCTGCTTTTTTCAATGAAGAGGCAGCAGTGAAGATTATTTCAGATATAAATACGACTGAAGTTCAGATTCAACTAGTGACCTCATCACAAGGGTCTATGGATTCACCATGTTGTTGTTGTTGTTCATTCGTTCAGTCATCTCCGACTCTTCGTGACCTCATGGACCAGCCCACCCCAGAGCTCCCTGTCGGCCGTCACCACCCCCAGCTCCTTCAAGGTCAGTCCAGTCACTTCAAGGATGCCATCCATCCATCTTGCCCTTGGTCAGCCCCTCTTCCTTTTGCCTTCCACTTTCCCCAGCATAATTGTCTTCTCTAGGCTTTGCTTTCTCCTCATGATGTGGCCAAAGTACTTCAACTTTGTCTCTAGTATCCTTCCCTCCAATGAGCAGTCGGGCTTTATTTCCTGGAGGATGGACTGGTTGGATCTTCTCACAGTCCAAGGCACTCTCAGAACTTTCCTCCAACACCACAGTTCAAAAGCATCTATCTTCCTTCGCTCAGCCTTCCCTAAGGTCCAGCTCTCACATCCGTAGGTGACTACAGGGAATACCATGGCTTTGACTAGACGGATCTTTGTTGCCAGTGTGATGTCTCTACTCTTTACTATTTTATCGAGACTGGACATTGCTCTCCTCCCAAGAAGTAAGCGTCTTCTGATTTCCTGGCCACAGTCTGCATCTGCAGTAATCTTTGCACCTAGAAATACAAAGTCTGTCACGGCCTCCACATTTTCTCCCTCTATTTTCCAGTTGTCAATCAATCTTGTTGCATTCTTGTTGCCATAATCTTGGTTTTTTTGACGTTTAGCTGCAACCCAGCTTTTGCACTTTCTTCTTTCACCTTGATTAGAAGGCTCCTCAGCTCCTCCTCACTTTTGGCCATCAGAGTGGTGTCATCTGCATCATGCATCATGGTAAATCCATGGGCTCCCGGTGGGGGCAAGGAGAACTACATTGTGCGACTTGCCTTTGTTCCCATACCATGGGAGGAAGCATTGCCAACCATATTCCCCTAATTGCTGGTAAGGCAACATGTGGTGGCTCATGTGTTGCCTTTCTGGATGGAGCCTGTCTGGAAGTACATGTGTATCGTGTAATGGGATCCATCCTGAGAGGGAAGAACAAGTGGTATACAAAAGGTAAGTAGCCCATCTAATGAGGTAGTAGGAGGCAGGGAGTTCCTGATCCACTTTTTTATTGCTGCAACCTTTCCAAGTCATTTCCAATTTACAGCAACTCTAAGGTGAACCTGTCATGTTGTTTTGTTACTGTGCCTGGATGAAGGAGGTGATGGACTAAGATCCCTTCTACACTGCCATATAATCCAGATTATCTGATTTGAACTGAATTATCTGAGTTTACACTGCCATATAATTCAGTTCAAAGCAAATAATCTTGATTATATATGACAGTATAGAAGGGACCTTAGTGACAACTGTGGGGGTAATTTTAGTGGCTAGATTTCAAAACAGTTGTGCTGTGGTTGGATTATTGTTATGTCCACTAACTAGCTATGGGCTCAAGTGCTGAAAGAAAAACATGTAGCTTTCTTTCTTAATCACTTCCTCAATCTCCTGGTTTGTTTGTTTGTTTGTTTGTTTGGGGGGGGGGGTTGCAAGGGGTGTTAAATAATCTAGTAAAAATGCTCAGGACCAGGCTATTAGTCTACTTGAAGTTGCAGGGATGATGATGGGTTGACATACAAGAATTTATTTGTCCTGTTATTGCACTGTCTATTCATTTGCTCAAGTTCTGTCACTACTCCTAAAATAGCTCACAGATGTACAAAGGGAACCTTACTTGGGGAAGGGGCTTCTAACCACTTTATTCCAGAGCCACCTTAATTCTGCTTTCCAAGTTTGCCAACTTCCAAGTTTGCCAATTCTGGTCCTTCCAAGTTTGCCAACTGTGACTATAGTTAATGTAAATCTTTTCACTTGTCAGCTTTCTGGCAGGTTGTGTGAAAATCTCTGGGAAAATTACCTTAGAATAATAATATATTATGCATACACATACACACACGCCTGAATGTAGGAGGAAAAGTCATGATAATTCAGAGCAGTTTGCCACTGCAAACATATATGCATTTACACTGCCATATATTGTGGTTTGAAACTGCATTATATGGTCAATGTAGACTTATATAATGCAGTTCAATACAGTTAAACTGCATTATATGAGTCTACACTAACCATATAATGGCAGCATAAATGAGGCTTTAGTGAGCAACTAAACACAGGGGTTCTTTTGCAGGTCTACATCCCATTACTTCTCTTATGGCTTTTAACATCAAATAAAAAACTGGACAGGGACATTCTTTTTGTACAGTAATTAAGTCACCTGAACTTTATATATGCATGTACATTTTAAATTGGGGTGAAGGAAGGTTGAAGAAATGTCACAGGAAAGAAACCATGGACATTATTCTCACAGAAGAGGAAGAGAAAGGGAGCATGGAAAATTACATCAGAATATACATTACACATATATTTTCATACTGGGAGAAAGGAACCAGTACAAGAGAGAAGCCCAGACAACTAGATAGTTGAACCACAATGCTCAAGTACAGTATCTCAGTGCAAGCAGCTATCTACATATCTGTAAGGAAAAGCTGGCGATAATCACAGTAAAGGAAACCGTACTATATTCATGTTGCCTAAACAACACATCATTTAGCAAAACCTTGATTCTGTTGGGTTAGGGACTGGGCCCATAACCGTACTATCAGAGTTTGGGGGGGTGCGCAGCAGAAGGTTTGCTAGATCAACAGACACTGTATTCCAAAAATCAGGACTCTGCAGGCTTTCAGGTACTAAGTTTTACTAAGTACATATAAGACATGTCTTAACACAGCGAGCTACAAACAGGAACTAGTGGAAAACAAAAGTCTCTCTGCACACTTGCTTATCTCTCTTCTTTCTGCTGAGACAAAATACTCCCTTCTGTTCTCAGCAGAAGCATATATTATCTCATTTCTTTCAAGGTTACATAGTCATGGCCTCAGTAATAATCATTCAGCACAGCATTTCTAACACACAGTAGAATCCATCTTGGAAATTACATAGAAACACATTTAAAACACACATATATCTTAATTAATCCTCACAAATGTGACCCCTAATAACTGATGTTTGAAAAATTGAATGAATAAAATATGTTAAAATGGAAATATTCATTGTTGCCCTGTGCTGCACTGAAATCCTTATGCCTGTGTGATGCAATCTTCCCCTGCTAACTTCTTCCCAAGTTTTTCCAGAATGAAACATTTTTGGGTATCCCTTTCTATCAGATTTCCCAGCCCCATAGTCCATCTTTCCACAGAACTCTCCAGAGATGCTCCTTCCTATGCCATGCTTTCATTGAGACCTAACCATCCATTTTGATGCTTGCTCCTTTTGGCTCTGGCAGGTTCTCTAGAGATGTAGGATGGCAGTGCACCATTTACAAAGATAATGTTTTTTTCCCAGAGGAAACATAGACAAACACGTCCAAATGTTCCCCTCCCCAAAGCCATCAAAGCGCCAATGACTCTGTAATATTTAATGGCTTGTTTTGCTCCCTAAATGATACAATGAAAAGGATTATTAATGTTAATAGCATTCTTATCATATTTTAATGGCATTATGTATAACTGAAATGTCATATCAGCACATATTTCTCCTGCATTCACCCACGGCATAGAGCGATCATACTCCAGAGAGATGCTGAGAGCAAGGCGAGAGCACAGCAGATGCCAGCCTGTGTACTTTGAACTCAAAATAAGCAGGGCCTGAGGGAGGGAGGGAGAGAGAGAGAGAGGATGGAAAAATAATAAAGACAAACCAATCCTTCATTTCACAGAGAGTTGAGAAGACCAAAATGGCCGAGAAGAGCATCAGGTCCAAGTCTCTGGACAAACGGTTTCTGTAGTCCTAGCCCCAGGTATGTTCTTTGCAGACCTCCTAAGTTAGCTCCCTCTGTTGCAGAAAGAAGAGATTGTTGAGTAGCAGGGCTATTTTTGAAAATCAAACTGAATGGCAGAGCAGGGTTACTAATTGTGGTACTATGCATTGTCCCTATTTTGTGAGCACCTCTGGTATACTTTCTGTAACAAAGAAAAGAGAAGAATATAGGATTTGTTTGGGAAACCTCTACAGGGTTGCACAAGAACCTTAATCTAGCCTTCATTATCTGCTGAAAGACAATTGTGTTTACAACATATGTGCGTGAGAGAGCGAATGTATGTATGTACATATATTCTATTTAGAATCATTTGATGTTTTGGTTGAGGACAGACAGTTTAGCTGAGAAGCTTTGTTGTTGTTGTTGCTTCCGACTTCGTGACCTCATGGACCAGCCCATGCCAGAGCTCCCTGTTGGCTGTCACCATCTCCAGCTCCTTCAGAGTCAAGCCAGTCACTTCAAGGATACCATCCATCCATTTTGCCCCTGCTCAGCCCCTCTTCCTTTTTCCTTCCATTTTCCCCAGCATCATTGCCTTTCTGCAGAAATTATTGATACTATGTATGTGTTTAACTGTTAGAGTATATATTTGTGTTTGTAACAGTAGCTAAAACTAGAGTTATCTGGTTTGAATCCACAGTGAGTGTTGCCAAGGAGACCGGGCAGGCTAGCTCAGGAGAGTGAGAAGTGGGCGGAGCCAAGCAGGAGAAAAAAGTTATGTGCATCTTTGGAAAAAGGGGCAGAGTGTGTGAGTGTGTGAGTGAGTGTGGAGGCTTGAAAAGCCTGGGAGAGAGGTGTGTGTGAGCAGCTGGAGGTTTTTCAGTCTAGAAGGGCTGAAGAGAGAAACCTGGCCAGTTTCTTTAGTCAAGGAAGACTAAAGGAAGCTTGTTAGGATCCCTAGTCAAGGAAGGACTAGAGATCAGAGATTTGATCAAGGAAAGATCAAATTGGAAGGCTATTCATAGTAGGAAACATTGTTCACTAAAGAGCTTCACCTCAGTAAAAGTTAGCCACGAGCTGTGTTATTTGGAAGGGTGGACTGTATTACAAACCAAGTGATATTCAAAGTTCTATAAGTTATTTAACAGCCTGCAACCATACGCTTTGTACACAATAAACTTGTTATCTTTTGTTGAAGACCGTCTCATCTCAAATTAATCTGCATCTGTAAAGCCAGATCTCATCGGTGGTACCTCAAATACCTCAATTTGGTGGCAGTTAACTTCATTTACAAGTAATAATTGGCCTCCTCTATAATATATTCTTATACACAATTGAGGCCTGAGATTAATTCCCTTCATAATCATTCATACCTGTACAATTGGTTCATGCAAACTGTACACCTTCTCTAAGCTTTCCTGGCTCCTCATTATGTGGCCAAAGTACTTCAACTTTGCTGCTAATATCCTTCTCTCCAATGAGCAGTCAGGCTTTATTTCCTGAAGTATGGACTGGTTGGATCTTCTCGCGGTCCAAGGCACTCTCAGAATTTTCCTCCAGCACCACAGTTCAAAAGCATCTATCTTCCTTCACTCAGCCTTCCTTATGGTCCAGTTCTCACATCCATGGGTTATTATGGGCAGCCATGTAACCGGGGGGGGGGGGGGGGCGCTTGGGGGGCTTCAGCCCCCCCCCCTGAAATGGTGGTCCGCGAGAAGGCCTTACTGGTGCATTATTTAAACTGTTATGTTTATTCATATCATGATCTGATCACCATGCTCAATATATCCCATATGCATGGGGGTATTGGGGTAACAATATAAAAGGTTTGCTAGGGTAGACCCTCTTTCACTCAGACTCAGCCCCCCCCCCCGAATCAAACTCAGCTCCCCCTGAAACAAAATCCTGGCTACGGGCCTGACTATGGGGAATACCATTGCTTTGATTATGCTGTGAGGCATCTCCAGATAAATCCTGAAACTGCACCAGCATAGATGCAAGGTAAATTCCCAGACATTAAAAACGAATAGTCCCTGGCCATGAGTTTGGTAATCACCCCATTTGGCATCCCATGGTTGGCAGAACAATGGATATGGACAGGGATCTATACTGATAGGGGTGGACAGCTATGGAGTTCTGCAATCAACTTCTCTCTCTTTGATAGTCAAACTACAGCCATAATCTCCCCAAAGTGATTCTGAGGGCCCTTCTACACTTACCTAAAACCCAGGTGGAAGCAGGTTAAAATATCTCACTTCCTCTTGCGTTTCAGTCTCTACCCTCTCCGACAGCCCGGGCTTTCCTTCAGGGGGTGGCTAGATGCCATCCTGGGTCAACAAGAAGTTGTCCCGGGATGGCATCCATCTGCTTCCAGCCCCCCATCCCTCCCCCTCAACTTACCCAAGGGGACCTACCAGCAGTGCAGGCTGTCTGTAGAGTCCTCCTGATGCTTGAAAATGATGAAAGTGTGAGCATATTTAAAGGTATTTTCCTCTCTCTCATATCCCTCATAAAGACCAGTGACTCTAAAAATGATTAATTGTGGATGCAATGTTTGTTTGTAGCTTTCACTTATGGCCAAAAACCATTATAGGTACATATCCTTTTAATTACCAACACAAAATCATATAGAATAACCATTATAAAACATAATACTATTAAAACAGTCATACATATTTAAAATTTAAAAGCCAGTTCCAGTACTAATTTCCATCAGGCAAAATTCAACTACCAATGGCCAGAATTTCAGAGTGGGCCTAGACAACTATAAGAGGGTTGGGCTAGTGCAGTGAAGTAGCATAGTGCCGGGGGAGTGGGTAAAGTGCAGAGTAGGGACCAAAATGATGGCCAGGGTAGGATTTGGGGCTAGTCATTTTCAAAAGCCTGCTGGAACCATCAAGTTTTCAGTTCCTGATGGAAGGAGAATAGTGACAGGGCTTGTCTTATCTCTGGGGAGAGCGTTCCAGAGGTCGGTGGCCACCACTGAGAAGGCCCTCTCCCTTGTCCCCACAAGCCACCCTTGGGATGGTGGTGGGAGCGAGAGGAGGGCCTCCCCAGTAGATCTAAGAGTCTACACCAGTTCATAGGGAGAGATGCGATTGTGGCGATAGGCAGGGCCCAAACCATTTGACTTATTGTTTTCTTTAACATCCTGGTTCTAGCTTGGAAGACATGGTTAGCCTGTCCTCCTTTTATAAAAATCGCTCCTCCAACTGTTGTTTCTCTTCAGGAAAATCCAACTAAGAGAGGTAATGTCTGCCCTCGAATTGGAAGCTTCCCCTATTATATTTCTCCTGCAACTCTCTGTGTACATAAGAGAAATATTACATTGCTTCTACTTTTCAACCTCCCTCTCTCTCCTCCCTATGCACCTTCAAGCAATCCCTGAACTTCAAATTGCATAGCCCCAACCATTCTAGCCTCACATGTTTGTTCATTTGAGTTATAATAAGAGATGCATAAATAATTTTGCCATCCCTTGTGTTGCCTGCTCATTCTATGCCATTTATGAGGCTCTACCATAGCATCTGCTGTTCCCCAAACACAATCATTGTGTATATTTTTATTATTGTGTGTTCAGTAAAATTCCATTTCAAATTGTGTGGGTGTGAATTATTGATTTCAATCTATTTAAAATGCCTCTGGCAAGGTCACAAGTTTCTTTACAGGTATGTGTTTTCAGAACATGTGTGATGAGTTCATAAATTTGCTCTGACACTAGTGACACAATGTGAATATTTGAGCTAGAGAAGCCTTTTTGTGCATCATTTTGTGTAGCTCTCTAGGGATCTCTGGATTTTGGAACCCTGATTATGCAAACTTCCAGAGTGTAGAATAAGGACGTTTGAGGCATCAGAAATCTGAGGACTTTCCTTCGAGACAGTTTATGGGTGTCGGTCTGACAGACTCTTCAGAATAATGATAATAGAATTTAATATTATAATATTTAATATTGTAAGTAATATTACTATGATTTAATAAACTAAGATATTCTGTCACTTTTCTCATTCCTTTGGTTATTGACTTCATGTGGAGCAAAAATGTCTTGAGATAAGGAGCCTGTTCACATCTTTAAAGTCAACCCAGCTGGTGGTCATCACAACATCTTGTGCTTGCAGATTTTCTAGTTAATGTACCGGACCTCAAGCACTATGTATTATCTTAAATTAAGATTGAGAAACAATTCACTAACCATTATATTAGAGCTGGGTTAATCAAAATCTGGGAAAAATATATCAAAAAGATTTTATAACAATACACCACTATGGCTGTCGCCTCCAGAAGCATTCCACAGGAGAGAGCTAGGCTGGGAAACCTGGCCCACCTATGAGGACTTATTAAGGAAAGAAAGAGGAAAATATGAATTAAAAGAAGAAAAAGAGATTAAAGAAACTTTCACTACCCTATCATGGCTGAACTACAGACATATCTTAGACTGCTATAAAACTGACAAAGAACTAAATTTCAGAGCTAAAGAGGGATTCTGGGATACTATTATGATGACAAACAACAAAACAATCACAAAAAGTTACAAAAATTACTAGAATGGACAACAGAAACAGAAAAAAATCTATGATTAAATGGGCACAAAATATAGGCCATCAAATCCGTATAGATCAATGGGAGAAGGTCTGGAATCAGAAAATAAAATACACCTACTCCTACAACCTGAAAGAAAATCAATTAAAAATGATACATAGGTGGTACATTACACCACAAAAGATTTCAAAATTCCACAAAAATGCATCTGATAGATGCTGGAAATGCGATCAACATATAGGATCCTTCTACCATATGTGGTGGTCGTGCCCAAAAGCCAAAACATTTGGGAATATAATTCATATTGATATACAAAAGATACTTGATATAAAAATGAGAAAGGAACCAGAGTTCTTCTTGCTGGGAATGTTTGACATTATAGGAGATAAAAATAAAGACATTATTTTCAATTACCTAATCACTGCAGCCAGAATTGTCTACACCAAGAGTTGGCGGCAGAAAGAAATACCACAAATAGAAGAGTGGCAAAGTAAGATACTGGATATAATGAACATGGACGAGTTAACATACTGGCTGACGCCAAATGAAGGAAAACCGAAAAAACATACAAATTGGGACTTGGTGAAAAACTATTTCAAACAACAAAAAATAGAGGTCATTTCTTGATTCATAATAATATAGAATGCAAATAACTGTATCACAGGAAAGCAAGTTGGACTATTGAGAATGAAAGACATCTTTTGCTTTCATTATTTTTCTTTTATCTTTTACCATGCTTTTTATTTATTTATTTTCTAATACAAATATAGAAGATCTTCAAAGAACAGATAGAAGTCCAACCAATTTTTTCCCTTGGTTTTTTCACCCTTTTTCCCCTGTTCCCTCTCTCCCTACCCATTCCCCCACACCACCCTATCTCTACTAACATTTCCTACTTTTCTGTCTCCTTCACAATTATTCCCCCACTTTCCATGTATTTACACTTATAATGCAATAAAAATGATTAAAACAAAAGAAGCACTGCATATTATCTTGTCTGCCTCCCCAAAAGTCAGGGCAAGACCATCATTTAGATACATTAAGTGATGTATCTAACACAAGCAGTCATAGGATTTTACTGTGATTTTAAGAAGCACTTGGCCTCCTGGATCCAACTAAAGCCCAGATGACTAATTTTGAGGGATCTCAGAGGATCATTGCTCTAGCAGTATCATCAGTAGTCCAGAAAAATGTGGGTTACACAGTAGGTATCTGGGGGCACATGCATCCTAGTAGCTTATGCAACCATTCTTTGTCCGATGAAAGTTGCATTTCCTTTGTAACTGGTTCGAATTTAATATACACATCCTGACCCTTTCTTTCATGGTACTATGAGCTGCAAGGAGCTTCAGTAGGCTACTAGTTGCTAACAGCCATTGAACATTGGTTTTATCTGCAATTTCAAGCAATATGGTCACTTGAAAAAATATTACTTGATTTCTTTTTTTTAAAAAAAAATGGAGACTGAGGGCTCTACGTGGGGCTGCCCTTGAAAACGGCTCGGAAATTCCAGTTGGTCCAACAGGCAGCAGCCAGGATGTTAACTGGGGCCCATTACAGAGAGAGGTCAACCCTCCTGTTTAAGGAGCTCCACTGGCTGCCGTTTATTTTCCGAGCCCAATTTAAGGTGCAGGTGCTTACCTACAAAGCCCTGAACGGTTTGGGACCACCCTACCTGCGTGACCGCATCGCTGTCTACGAACCCACACGCTCACTCCGGTCATCTGGAGAGGCCCTGCTCGTGATCCCGCCCGCGTCACAAGCGCGCTTGGTGGGGACGCGAGACAGGGCCTTCTCCGTGGTGGCCCCCCGTCTCTGGAACGCCCTCCCGAAAGATCTCAGACAAGCCCCTACACTGGCAGTCTTCAGAAAGAATTTGAAAACCTGGCTGTTCCAATGTGCCTTTTCAGATTAGGAATCTCCCACTACCAAATCCCAGAAGCACTTTAGTACCAAATCACCGCACACTGCACACTGCACTTATATCATAATCCCACACCCCTCCGATACATCAGCACTTTTAACCTTGTACCCTTACTCCGGCCGACTCAGTTTTTAATAATGTCTTGTCGTATTGCTATTGTTATTGTTTTTCTGCTTAACTGTTTTTATTTGCTAGATATTGTATTGTTGTATTGTGTTGGGCTTCGGCCTATTGTGAGCTGCATCGAATCTTTCGGGAGATGCTAGCGGGGTACAAATAAAGTAATAATAATAATAATAATAATAATAATAATAATAATAATATAAGAGCTTCAGGAATCACAAATTGCCCTTTCCATGTCCCTACACTGCATAATAATCTCTCTTTTTTGCTTGAACACACAAACATTGCATCATATCAAGCAAACAACACAGAATGCATAGATGGAGATGATAGTTATAGCTCCGCTGATTACCCCTGAGTTCTATACAATATAAAAAAATTCCTACAATATTTTTAGCATGTCTGAGGAATTCCTTTTCTGTAGTAAGATGGAAGTGGGATTTAAACTATAAACATTATTAACCCATGTCTTGACCAAACTTACATGACAAACACCTGTTAATTCAAGTCATCAAATGATGTGTCTCATGGTAATTGAAAGTTTCATGTTTGCAAGTAACCTTTCTTTCTTTCTTTCTTTTCCCTAGGCTGAGGCATTAGTGACGGAGCCCCCAGTGGCGCAGTGGGTTAAACCCCTGTGCCAGCAGGACTGAAGACCGACAGGTCGCAGGTTCGAATCCGGGGAGAGGCGGATGAGCTCCCTCTATCAGCTCCAGCTCCTCATACGGGGACATGAGAGAAGGCTCCCACAAGGATGATTAAAAATACATCAAATCATCCGAGCGGCCCCTGGGCAACGTCCTTGCAGACAGCCAATTCTCTCACACCAGAAGCAACTTGCAGTTTCTTAAGTCGCTCCTGACACGACATAAAAAGGCATTAGTGACAAGTAGGCACTGCTCTGCCTCTTGAATAGCCCCCTCCCCCAACTTACCGTCTTAGGCACCTTTTTATACAGCTGTATAAAATCCACATTATTGAAGCATATAATCCACATTATCTGCTTTGAATTGGATTATATGAGTCTACACTGTCATTTTTTACCAGTTCAGAGCAGATAATCTGGATTTTATATGGCAGTGTAGAAGGGACCAAAGTCCTTGGGTCCAAGTAAGTATGAATGGTCTACATATTTAGATCTACCTTCCTGAAGACATTTACTGTAATATATATTCACCATATATGATTTCTAGTTCAAGTAATAATGTTCCATGTGAACCATTTTAAGCAGTTACAAGACAGCAGATATGTTGTATGTGACAAACCTTGAGGAGACTTGTATTCATGTCATTACTTAAGTTGAGTATCTCTCTAAGTCAGTGATTCTGAACCTGTGGGCTGCAAGGACAAAAATCTAGTCCGTGAGCCTCCTTCCCCTTTATTCATTTATTTCATTTTATTTATTTTATTTCTGCTCCTTTCGCGCCGCCTGCAACTCCTTCCCTGTTGCTAACCATGGCATATGTTCTGTATCAGAAACTAGAGCTGATGTGGTCTATCCAATGCAATTTTCTGAATCAGCACCCATAACTGAATCTAAACTGATTTGTAACCCTTTTAGCCATCATGTCGGAGAGTGGTCTCTGATCAAAGTGGTCCCTGGTCAACTGGTCCCTGGTCAAAAAAAAGTTGGGAACCACTGCTCTGAGTCAAATACTTCTTCCCAAGAATCAGCTCAGCCCACTGGCTCTCTTTTTATTCCAGTCTTCACAAAAAACATAGGAGGGATTTTCTTGTGTGTGTGTCAGGAGCAACTATAGGATGGATAAAATCCAAGTATGCCACACTGGCTCTATAGAAGGAGTGCCACCCAGATTTCCTAGTTCAGAAAGAAAATGCTTTGGTCAATATCTCCCTTAGTTTCTCATAATCATCAAATCATATGTATATAATGCAGACAGAATTCTTGCCAGATGGAAGCCCAGCATCAGTTTAAATACCTACAGTGAAGGAGAACCCACCACCTCTTGAGATCTCTATTCAGTTGCCAAATAGCTCTTACCATTGTTAAGCCAAAATCTGCTGCTCTGGAATTTCCACGCATTGGTTGTCACCTTATCCTTCAACACAGTTAACATCTTTATTTCATGATCTGCACAACAGACTTCCAGATATTTGAAGATTGCTATCTTGATATTGCATGTGCTGTACTTTAGTTTTAGCTTCGTGTTTGAGAGGTGCAAGCCTTTCGAGAGATATCCATCCTACCATGCATTTTGCTCCTTTGAACATAAATGACTTTATCAAATCAACCAATTATTCCACTATTGCACTAAAATAGATAGTGAATATATACCATGTTTAGAACCATTGATAGCACACCTCTCTGCAGTAGCATAACTGCACCAATTTACAATTCTGTGGTGCCCCTATCAAAGTTCCATACACCCTTGTATTTCTGCCTTTTTGCATTACTGCAGTTCCTTCATTTTTAATTTTTACTAGCTTGGGGACCCGGCAGTGCCCAGGTTATTTGAGAAAGGCATTGTTTGTCTATGCTTCAGGTTTAATCTAGATACAATGTCAGCTGGGTTCAGTGGGTGTGGGGGAACTACAACTCCCATCGTCCATGCTCCATCCTCCTCCTAACTGCACTAGGATGTAAAGTGGGTCATGGGGGCTCTGTGTGCCAAGTTTGGTCCAGGTCTTCATTCATGGGGGTCATTGTGGGCTCAGGAATTGAGTGTAGGTATTGCCAATCCCATCATCCATGGTACATTCTCTTCCTAAGTGCACCAGGGAATGAAGTGGATCATGAGGACTCTGTGTGCCAAGTTTGGTCATTATCTGTCATTAGTGGGGGTCGCAGTGGGAGCCAAAGTGATTGAAATTACAGCAAATCCCATCATCCATGGTTCACCCTCTCCTAAACTGCACCAAGACTTAAAGTGGGTCATGGGGATTCTGTGTGCCAAATTTGTCCAGGTCCATCATTCATGGGGGTCGCAGTGCCAGTGGAAGTGGGAGCCAATCAGAAAACTGCCACATACACACATACAAACATTCATTTTTATTGTATACATAGATTTTAATGGAACTGCACAATTCCAACACTAAAAACAAAAAATGCATCTATCGGTGTGGGTTTTATACCAAAGTAGGTGACAGGAACATGCAGGGTTGGGGGTTATTGACAATTTTTTTCCATCAATAGCTAGGAAAAGGAGAATGTTAGCAGGATGTGAATGGCATTGTCATATTGTGATGGTCAAACAATGTCGATTTACCTGCCTTGTGTGATAAAGTGCATAGATATGGTATATGAATGTCATGTATTTCTATTATATTGCATGTTTTCTCATTGGTGTATACTGCTTTGAAAATGGTAGATATAATCCTTTCATAAATATTTGTAAATCAATCAGTCAATCCATGTCTCCCCTGATTATCTCCTTTATAATGTTATTATTCTTTCTTTAATATTTGCTCAAAGGCTTTAACTGACTTGAATGTTAAGCTGAGAAATCTGTAGTTTACTGCATGGTGTTTAATCTCTTCACTATTATTGCATCTTTAAACCTAAATCCAATTGCTAGACCCATTTAATCAATGGGATTCATAAAGGTGTTGACTTACCATTTAGCAAATGATTCATTCTGTTTACCCTACTTGGGATTATCTCTTAGATTTTTTCTTATTATCCTATTTGGAAATTAATACAGAGATCTTAACTAAAGATCAAGGTGAAATGAGGAAAATGTTCTATTTCATCTACTTATTCCATTTCACCTACTTGAGCTTACCTCCTTGCTTCTAGCCAGAAGAAGAATGCAAAGCAGAGTAGAGGGTAACCCCTGGTGCTATAATGACTGAGATGGAATGCAGAAACTAAGGGCCCTATCACATGTGCCTTCTAAAATAGGTTCTCTTGTTGGCCTGCCCAGTCTCACTTGTTGTTGTTGTTCATTCGTTCAGTCGTCTCCGACTCTTCGTGACCTCATGGACCAGCCCACGCCAGAGCTCCCTGTCGGCTGTCACCACCCCCAGCTCCTTCAAGGTCAAACCAGTCACTTCAAGGATGCCATTCATCCATCTTGCCCTTGGCCGGCCCCTCTTCCTTTTACCTTCCACTTTCCCTAGCTTAATTGTCTTCTCTAGGCTTTCCTGTCTCCTCATGACATGGCGAAAGTACTTCAACTTTGTCTCTAGTATCCTTCCCTCCAATGAGCAATCGGGCTTTATTTCTTGGAGGATGGACTGGTTGGATCTTCTCGCAATCCAAGGCATTCTCAGAACTTTCCTCCAACACCACAGTTCAAAAGCATCTATCTTCCTTCGCTCAGCCTTCCCTGTGGTCCAGCTCTCATATCCGTAGGTTACTACAGGGAATACCATGGCTTTGACTAGGCGGATCTTTGTTGCCAGTGTGCCTCACTTGTTACTGCACAAATAATTTTTGAAGCTACGCTGTACAATGAAAAATAATCTAAGGGTACAGAAGATGTGACATCACTTTTGACCAAAGAACAAACATTAATCCTTTCTTCCCTCCTCAGCTGCGAAGACAAAACTGGAATCAAAACTTTATTTGGTTTTCAATACGATTTGCAATTTGTGTTGTTTATTCATTCAGTCACTTCCGACTCTTCATTACTCATGGACCAGCCCACGCCAGAGCTCCCTGCCGGCGGTCACCACCCCCAGCTCCTTCAAGGTCAAGCCAGTGACTTCAAGGATACCATCCATCCATCTTGCCCTTGGTCAGCCCCTCTTCCTTTTTCGTTCCATTTTCCCCATCATTGTCCTCTGTATTGTCAAAGGCTTTCATGGCCGGAATCACTGGATTGTTGTAGGTTTTTACAGGCTATATGGCCATGGTCTAGAGGCATTCTCTCCTGACATTTCTCCTGCATCTATGGCAAGCATCCTCAGAGGTAGTGAGTAGTTGGAACTAGGAAATACAAATTAATGAATGGTATAAAGAAGTCTGGAAAATGGCACTGAACGATAAGCTAACATCAAACTTAAAAGAAAAGAAGGGATTATGGAAAAGAAATTACTGTGAAAGTATTTGGAGAAAATTTCTAGAAAAAGTATTGGAAATAGAAGATGGGATTTTACCTCCAAATGAATTGAACTTTTGGTGGGACTTTAGAAGAGATGGCTCTGGAGAAGGGGAGCACAGGGGTGAATGTAAATAAAAGAGGGGAGAAATGTATAGTATATGTCTATATAACTGTAATTTGTTCTCAAATAAAAAATTATTAATTTTCTCAACCTGGGGGTTGGGACCAATGGAGTCATGGGGGGGGGGTGTCAGAGGGGTCGCCAAAGACCATCATAAAACACAATATTTTCTGTTAGGCATAAGGGTTCTGTGTAGGAAATTTGGCCCAATTCTATCATTGGTGGGTTCAAAATGCTCCTTGATTGTAGGTGAACTATAAATCCTAGCAACTACAACTCCCAAATGACAAAATCAGCCCCCCACCCACCCACCTGTATTCAAATTTGGGCATATCAGGTATTTGTACCAAATTTGGTCCACTGAAGGAAAATACATCCTTCATATCAGATATTTACATTACAATTCACAACAGTAGCAAAACTACAGTTATGAAGTAGCAACAAAAATAATTTTATGGTTGGAGGTTAACCATTATCTAGCCAAAGTTCCAATATTTTAATTATTTATTTGAAAAGCAAGTCTTTCTCAGGAACAGAGTTATGAGACAACATGGGCAGATGCTCTGCTAATTGTTTTGCAAGAAAAAAGCCATGCCCTGTCTTTAAGTACGTTCAGTCATTTAATGAGGTTTCACACCAAAGATTGACATTGATGATAGAGATACAGGGATGGACTGCATATCGTCTCTCAATACCAATTTACAGTTTCCTAGGTTAATGTTGGGTTAACGTTGCAGAAAAGCTTTGCTGGAGCCTGTTTTGCAGATTTCCTTGCAAAGACTTAAGAAAGCAATGGATTATTTGGATTTGTAACAGTTAAACCAGAGTTTAAAAATGTATTGTATTCTGGGGGTGATCATTTAATTACAAAAATGTGTAAAATGTTGCTAAAATAAGAAATGCAGGAAGAACAAAAGAAAATTGTATGATTAAATAGTTTCAAAATTCAGTTGGACAATAGGAGAAGATTTGGACAAAGAGTTTGAAGTTTACTTTAAGTAATGATATAAAAGAGAATTTGTAGAAGATGATGAATAGGTGACACTTGGGGAAGTTCCAGTAAATGTCATGAATGTGGGGGAAATGGTGCGGTGTTTTATCATATGTGCTGGTCTTGCAAAAAGCCCAAGGACTTGTTAATACTGGACTCAAATACATATGATGTTGGAAGAATTTGTTAAGGTTAAAATCAGGCTGAAACTAGTTGTATTTGTTGGGGATGCTGGATGATCATCTAGAAAGAACTTATGGAAGACTACTACAATATATGATAACCGCAGCAGCAAGAATCATCTATGTGCAGAAATTGAAAGAAACAGTCATTCCAACACAAGAGAGTGGCTGATCAAGATCTGCGAATTAGCCGAGATAGACAAAGTGATGGTGCTGATTAAGAAGAAATCCCTGACTGGAGCTGGATCTACACTGCCTACATACACTGTCATACACTGCAGTTCAGTTTAGTTAATCTGTATTCTGAAACTGGATTGTATGGCAGTGTAGACCCAGCCTAACTTTAATAATAATAATAATAATAATAATAATAATAATAATAATAATGATACACTTTATTTATATTTGACTTTATCTCCCCGGAGGGACTCAGACTGGATTACAATATATACATACAAGGCAAACATTCAGTGCCTTTTACACACAGTGAAGTACGACATACAACACAGCCAAAGGTAAAGGCCTTCCCCTTTTTTAATCTCCGGTGTATGGAGGCAATGCTTAACTCTGTCCATGGGGAGGTGAACTTGTTCCATTTCTCCATAACAATTAGCCATGTTTGCATATCTGTATGGGGTACCCTTTTACCTTCCCACTGAGGCGGTGCCTATTGATCTATTTGCATTGCATGCTTTCAAACTGCTAGATTGTCAGAAACTGGGCTGACAATCAGGAGCTCACCCTGACTTGCAGCTTTGAACTGCCAACCTCCCAGTCAGCAGATTTTCGGCAGCTAGCCGTTTAACTCGCTGTGCTACCAGGTTATTTATCATTTTTCTACAGCAAAGATGGGAACAAATTTCAACTATTTGATGTGTGTATTAGAGGAGAGTCATGAAAAGTAGAAATGTGGATATGGAGTAGAAAAACAAGAATCAAAAATCAACAATGAGGATGAGGCTTGTATTATAGTTCCAGTAATTGTCTGTCTAATTTATTAATGTACATATGTTTTATGTTAGAGTTACTGTCTTAGATACAGTTGTTTTTTTCTTTGGGTTTTTTGTTCAAAACAAGAAAAAGAAAAGAACAGAATCAATAGTTTCATTAGAATAAGGGAGATAGGATTCAGGAAAGCAAGTAAAAGCTGCAGTACAGTGATATAAATTTAAGGTTCCATGGAGTTATGGAGATGGTAATGCACACGCTGGTAACCCCAAGGTTGGACTTCTGCAGTGTGATTTACATTGAGCAACCTCTGTAGCAAGTTCAAAAACTCCCATTACTTCAAAATCATGGCAGCCAGACTAGTTACAAGAACGTCTAGGAGTGAACATATCACACCAGTCACTGCACTGGTTGCCAATTAGTTTCCAGGCAAATACAAAGTGTTGGTTTTGACCTTTAAAGCCCTACATAGTTTGGGTCCATCACCCAGGGGACCTTTTCATTAGATGCCCTAGGACTGTGGAATTACCTGCTGGAAGGGATTCAACAGAAAAAATCAGTTGTCAAGAGTTCAAAACGCAATTGAAGAACTATCTTTTCTAGCAGGCCTACATGGTCAATTTAAACCTATGAATTTTTACCGACATTTTATTGATGTGGTCTCATTTTACGTGTATGTTAATACCCTTGTGTTTTATCCTGCCGTTTTAATCCTGTTGTACCCTGCTTTGAGCCGCAAGGAGAGTCAGGTAATAAAATTGTTGTTGATGTTGTTATTATGACTTATTTTGTTATGACCTTAGAGGATGCTTGCCATAGATGTAGGCGAAACGTCAGGAGGGAATGCCTCTAGACCATGGCTATATAGCCCGAAAAAACCTACAACAACCCATCTTCCTTGATGTTTCTGCCTTTTCCTTCTTCGTTTCCTCTTTATATTTATTCTCCCCTTCTTCTCTAACTTCTCAGATTCTTTAAATGAACATCCTGTTATCTTGCTTAAAGTATTCTGTTAGCTGGCTCCAGTCTGTTTCTTTTATTGGGTTTCCCCTGCTCTTTGAGATAAGATATGTTAGTCTATCCATATTTCACATTTCTAAAGTTTTTACTAGCCGTTCTTCTACATTTGGAATTTCCTTTTTCTTCCACAGCCTTGTGTAACAGATTCTTGCTGTCGTCATCAATAAAAATACCAATTTGTCCGTGTTTTTGTCTAATTTTTGTTCATTCATCCCAAGTAGAAGCAGTTCTGGTCTCATTATAATTTTTATTTTTAATATCTTCTGTATTTTTTCCTGGATTTCTTTCCAAAATGTATTTGCCTTTCTACAGAATGATCCTAAAATATACCTTTTCATTATGCATGCTTACTAGATAGCATAGGTGATGTGTAGTGAGAGAGGTGCACCTCCAGCCAGAGAAATGGTGAAGCAAAAGAGGGAAAAGGTGAGAAGAGAGGCACAGTGCAAGAAAAATATGGTTTGTACTTTGGTCTCTTGCCTAGGTATTTTCCTTATCAATCAGATGGCATTATCTTTCAAGAACTTCATGAGATCTTTTATAAATCTATACATTTTTGCCATCATTAAAAAATAATGATGGCCAAAAACACAATTGTAATCTGACAAAAATAGAGCATTAGAATTGCTTGTGCATGACATTTTTCTTCTTTTTGTCATGATTGTTATTTCAGTATTAATAAACTAAAATGCATGGTTATTTTACACAGTTCTTAAATTGCTATTAATCCTCACAACTACCTCATAGGGTACATTTTCTCGGACTTTGAGAAGTTAGTGATGGTTCAATGTTATTGTAGTAAATTCTGTAGCCAAGCAGAGATTTGAACTTGAGTCTCCTCTCCAAGTCCAGCACTTTAAATATTAAACTCATTCCCTAAGTAGTTACTATTAAAATGGCACCAAGGCTGAAACACAGTGATAGAAACATGAAATGATTAATGTATTAAATTTGCATAATTAGACTCTAAATTAATAATATGTGTCATTATAATAATCATGAGCCAACTGAGGTGGTGTTGGACTTGATCTTGGAGTCCCCTTGGCTTACAGTGTGAAGAAATGTCAACAAGCTCTGTGCCATGTTTTCTATGGTAGATGATCTTGGTATGGAAGACCTTCCATAATTTCATCCTCATGGACAGATCACTGTCTGGTTAGCTTTAGTCTCAATGGGTCTCAGAACCTCTGCAGAAGTGAACCAGTAAGGATGGTCTAGCCTAGGAGAGTGATGGTTCTAGTTGTGGTCATGACAGGTCTTGGTTATGTTCATGTCACCTCAGCAGGTATGAGTCTTTCAAAGCTCTGGTTGACTTCTGTAATGGATAGACTCCAAGAGAATGAATACAAACAGTTTTGAGCATCCCCTTTCTTGAGGTGATATCAACTCAGCCCACTGGAGAGATGGAGACTGTGGACTTCAACCCACACAGTTTTCTCTTTGTCTTCTCTCTATTTCTCTGCACTGATGAAATGGAGTCCCGCATAGACTATCACATTGCAAGGCAACTTCCAGTGGTTGCCTATGGGACTCCATTGTGGCAGCTCAGGGAAACAGGGGGAAAACTCTGTTTCCAGGAGTTGGATGCTACCTGACTCCAACCAACAGAAGACAGAGAGAAGCTGGATAGAAGTAGGAAAAGGCAGAAAAAAAGACATGGGATGGTTGCTATCCCTGATGACAGAAAGGCATGGGACCTCGATGGTAGGGAATGAAAGAAAACAATTCACTCTGCTTTTCCCCACTTTCCCTGCTTTCCCTGCATTCATGTGATGAGGTCCTAAGAGATTGGTGGATGTCTCAGAGGATGTAATACCAAACAGAAGCTTGAGCCTATTGGAAAGCATATTCTGTGGCACTGTGGGCAGTAAGGTAAACATTATCTTGTGCCACAATTCTGTCTGCAAGGAGAGGTTCAACTGAGTTTCTTTGGATGGGCAGAAATTCTGTTTCCAGAAGACCATTCAGCAGCTCATTGCAAATAAAATAACTCAGATCCATTATGATTTGGATGTTAAAATTGATACTGCCTGAGTGGATGCAACTTTGGATCCCATTTGTCTGGTTTAGGTCTGAAAACAGTGGGGAATGAATGATAATGGTGGTGAGGTGTAGATGATGATGATGATGATGATGATGATTGATGATGATGATGATGATGATGAAAGTTGCATAAAATGCAAAGTCATTGCCCAGTGGGGCTGGAATATAGTGAACTTACACTTATCACTTTTCTCCAATATGTCTTTGTAAAAAATTAATCGTGCAAACTATGTAAGGCTTGTGGGGGACAATTTTAGACAAATTGGAAGTAACTTCCATTCACTTAATGGTTAGGAAAATGATCTTTCTTTGAGGCCATGAATTTCTGTTTAAAAACATCTAGAAATTACTGTCCTGCCTTTTATGACATCTTCTACTTCAGTGCAGTAACATTTTCTCAAAATTATGTAGCATTCATAATTTTAGTTAACTATGGGTGCATCAAAAGTTATGAATATTAGCAGTGTCTCCCACCCCACAGATAACTAAGAGGTAAGGAGGGCAAATAAAAAGTAATAAAATTATAACAAACTTATTTCAAGATTTTCTCTCTTTGCCAGCTGTAAACTGAGTAGTGCATTCCAATCTTCCCTTCTCTAATTGCCACTAAAACTAAGCATTCTCTGTATAGGTACACACACAGTCTTTATTAAAATATGGATAAATATGAGTACAAATTCTCTTCATTCTTTTATTATAATGTATATGAGGTATTACAAAGTGCAATTCGGTAAATATAAAGCACATCTACACTGTTGTGCGAGTGATTTTACAGTCTGTACCGGAATCATCTTGAGGACAGATGGTAGCTCTATAAACCACTGCATGTGGATCAAAATAACTCTCACAAAGCACAGTATCCACAACTTGACAGCCACTGGAAAATGTGGGTTTTTTAAAACTTCCCCAACAAGATTGGCTAATGTGCACCAGCAGAGCCCACATAGCTGCCAGTGGTGACCCTTCCCCCTCCCACAGCTGGCTCCATTGGCTGCTAGCAGATGTTGAAACAGCAAGTAGTTCACCCCATACTGACGACTCCATCATGCACATCTGCACTGATGCCACTTCTCAGCTCACAATTATGGATGTCTCCAAGGAACTAGCACTGGTACTAACAAATGCTGCAGACAAACCTTGCTGTCCCCAGTGACACATCCTCATCACATGACATGG
The DNA here is from genome assembly GCF_037176765.1 of Anolis sagrei. NCBI lineage: Eukaryota > Metazoa > Chordata > Lepidosauria > Squamata > Anolidae > Anolis > Anolis sagrei. The sequence continues at coordinate 134,074,755 of NC_090024.1, read as the reverse complement.
CCAGTGGAAGAGGTTCATTTTCAGTGTGTGACACAATGAGCAATGTATTTAATGCATATGTTTATTTTATTTGTATGTTGGGCCGCCTTCAAGGGCAGTCCCATGTAGAGTGCATTGCAATAGTTCAATCTAGAGGTAACTAAAGTGTGGACCACCATGGCCAAGTCAGACTTCACGAGGTACGGTCGCAGCTGGTGCTCGAGCTTTAATTGTGCAAAGGCCCTCCCAGCCACCACCGACACCTGAGCAACTAGTGTTAGAGCTGAGTCTAGGAGGACCCCCAAGCTTCAGACCTGTGTCTTCAGAGGAAGTGCAGGGATGCAGATTGGGTCACTGCTGCTGTCAGATAGTTCCTACCAACTCAGGAGATGGCTGATGAAGCCCCTACCAAGGACAACTACAACATAGGGGAAGGAAAAGGGACAGTCATCCCATATCACCAAGTTGCCTGAGTCTGGAAAGCGCAGGTTGTCTATCAAGAGAAATACTTCCAGTTCCTGAACACAGAGAAGAATCTGAATCCTGGGAAAGCCATGTTGTGTAGCTTTGCTCCCAGGTTAATCCAGATCAGTCCTACGCAATGTTTATCCTCCACAGGGCTGATCTAAGTGGTCAGTGTAAATGTGACCTTATTTATATAAATGTCTATTTTCCACCTTGCTTACAAAAATGTAGGTCCCAACAGCATATGAAACAGTTCCTCTGAAACCCTTGTCCTCCTGGAATGCCAATATCCCTCCAAAAGGCTTTTACTGTGCAGAAATTTTAACATTAGAATCGGGTACAGTTTGAAACATATGGAGGGTAGTAATTTAAGATAACTCAAACTTGTTGCTAGGATCTCCCAAGATGCAAACTTATTATTATTTATTATTATTATTTACATCATTTCTACCCTGCCCTTCTCACCCCCGGAGGGGGACTCAGGGCGGCTAACATGGGCAACAATTCAATGCCATAATATCAATACAACAACGAGGAGCCCCCAGTGGCACAGTTGGTTAAACCCCTGTGCCAGCAGGACTTAAGACCAACAGGTCGCAGGTTCGAATCCGGGGAGAGGCGGATGAGCTCCCTCTATCAGCTCCAGCTCCACATGCGGGGACATGAGAGAAGCCTCCCACAAGGATGATAAAAACATCAAATCATCCAGGCATCCCCTGGGCAACGTCCTTGCAGACGGCCAATTCTCTCACACCAGGAGTCACTCCTGACACGACAAAAAAAAAATACAACAACGTAAAATCAAATACACAGAAAATTAAACAATAACATTAATTAAAATCACATACTCATATACTAACATACATAAGCAAAGTCTGAGGTTTTTAGAGGTCCTTTCTTTGCACCATTTTCAATGTATTAAAGGAATCCACTATGACATAATATTGGGTGCCTGAACGCATGTCACCAACATGAGCTAGCACAATAGAACGCATGGCAGTTTCTGCCAATCTGCTCCCTGACATTCATAGATTAGAAGTTAACAACAGGGTGAAAACCAGTCATTTCCCACAGTTAATGCTACTTAATGTTAAACTGCCCCCATGCCCTTTTCATAATCTAAAATGAATTTATGTGGGAGAATATGGGCACTTTCATTCTTCACACATTTGTGAGTACTACTTTTAAATCACTTCATCAAGACATTTTAGGCTCCAAGCTAGGTACCTTACATGCTTATCAGACTATTACTCAAACTCTCAGACCCAAACTGGTCTATAACAAACAATTCAATCCTAATGGAGGAGTAACCAATAGATGGTTTGATCTAAATTGTAGAGGAGCCCAAAAAGCCTTAATGGATTACTCTTGGAAGGCACTCAGAAATAAGAATATTACTTCTCCTGTCATTTTAGCTTCTAAGAAGTTTCTTTACAAGGTAGCTTTAAAGCTGACACATATGTTAGAGCACAATGGAAACAATTAGCCCTAGCTGTGATAGAAATGAATGAAAAACAGTTTTGGGATATAATTTCTACTGTCATGCAGTTAGTCAGACTGATAATTGTTGCACACATTTCATCATATCAGTGATATTTTCATTTTAGCAGGCTTTATGGAGCATTATCTTCAGGTAGCCTCCTTTCAACTGTTTCAAAAACAACTTGTCCACCCAGTTGATCCCCTTTGTCAGTCTTAGATACAAAGATGATAAAGGAGAAATATTCAAATGGTGGGCCCCAGTATTAGTCAAAGTGTTTATTTAGGTGAACATTCCAGAAACAATGCAAGTGAAGTCGAAATTGAGGTCCCTTCTACACTGACATATAATCCAGATTATCAAAGCAGATAATCCATGTTATCTGCTTTGAACTGGATTATCAGTTGACACTGCCATAAGATCCAGTTCAAAGCAGATAATCTGAATTTTATTTGGCAGTGTAGAAAGGACCAGAATGTAGTTATTCATACTCATAAGAAGGGTGATAAGCAGAACCCCAGTAATTATCAGCTTATTCGTCTTGTGGACATTGACTCTATATGGTAAATGAGTTGTTGTAGGTTTTTTGGGCTATATGGCCATGTTCTAGAAGCATTCTCTCCTGACGTTTCACCTGCATCTATGGCAGGTCTGTGATCTCACAACTACTGAGAATGTGCCATAGGTGCAGGCGAAATGTCAGGAGAGAATGCGTCTAGAACATGACCATATAGCCCGAAAAACCTACAAAAACCCAGTGATACCGGCCATGAAAGCCATCGACAATATATGGTAAATAATTGGTAAATTACTTCCTGTATTATTCCCTGTAGTAACCTATGGATGTGAGAGCTGGACCTTAGGGAAGGCTGAGTGAAGGAAGATAGATGCTTTTGAACTGTGGTGTTGGAGGAAAGTTCTGAGAGTGCCTTGGACTGAGAGAAGATCCAACCAGTCCATCCTCCAGGAAATAAAGCCCGACTGCTCATTGGAGGGAAGGACACTAGAGACAAAGTTGAAGTACTTTGGCCACATCATGAAGAGACAGCAAAGCCTAGAGAAGACAATTATGCTGGGGAAAGTGGAAGGTAAAAGGAAGAGGGGCCGACCAAGGGCAAGATGGATGGATGGCATCTTTGAAGTGACTGGACTGATCTTGAAGGAGCTGGGGGTGGTGATGGCCAACAGGGAGCTCTGGCGTGGGCTGGTCCATGGGGTCACGAAGAGTCGGAGACGACTGAACGAATGAACAACAACAAAAAATTGGTAAATAAATTGAAGGATTGAGAATATACTCACTATATCATTCACTCTGAACAGTCAGTCTTTAGACTTCTTTTAGTCCTACCAAACATTTATTCATTGCCTTTGTTGGCACAGCCAATAGACTAGACAAGGAACTCTATTCCAATACAATTATAGGAGTAAGAATTGATGTTTCTGGTTTATTAACTTATCCTATCCCCACAAATAAATGAATAAGTCAAGGATGTCTGATGGCACTATCACTCTTTAATTTATATCTGAATGACATAATCCCAGCATTGACTGGCCCAGAATTTTTCTTGCCCTCAGTTGAGTCAAATAAGGTGTCTGTTTTTTAAAAAATGCTGATGATATAGTTTTAATGTCGCAAATATCTATAGGTTTTAAAAGTCTGTTCTCTGAGGGCATTACCTTTATCCCAGGAGCTCCCACAGTGCACTGGAGGGTGGCCAAATGCCATTCCCTGTAAACACGGAAGCAATTGCTACAAATGACAAAAAACGCAATATTTTCAGGTGTAAGAATATCCCAATTCTGAGCTGAAAATCTTCATCTTTGAATGTCTGTACATCCCTGCACTTGAAAAACACAGGATTTTTTAAATCTGGGTTTGTTGCTGGGTTTTAGATGCTTGTTTCAGTTTGGTCAGTTCCTAAAAATAAGGTGACAGTTGAATAGAATGTGAAAACTTTGTTTGTGAGCCAGAAAATTCATGAAACATTTGGAGGGCACATTTTTTTTCTGGCCAAGACAAAATTGTCAGCCTCTAGTCAATGTTGTACATCTTTTCAAAATAAGACCCATCAGCAACAGACATGTATAACCACAAGTACACCACGAAACCTGTCTGCACAGATGGCCCTGCAGCTTATATAACCCAGTAACAGTACATATGCAGTGATTGAGAATTTTAAAACATTTTTTTTTTAGAATTTTAAAACATTTTTGATAATGGTGCACAACTGGACAGAAAAGCTATTAGCAACTGTAATTTCTCAAAATGGAATAAACTCTAAGTTTGACAATCAAAGGGCTGTTTACCTGACAAAGCTCTCATTTTCAAAATTTAGGCAAGCTTTTACAGTCGTTCATCTTCAAACTGTGCCTATAGCTATGATTGATGGCTGGCATTATAATAACACTTAGGTCCCCTGTTACAAACCACTAGCTGTTGGGGGGTGGGGTTATGGGTTCAACCCCCCCCCCCTCCTCCCCAAATTGTCAGGTTAAAAAAACTGGTTTACTCATGAATTTTAATGAGTTAACCAAGTGTATGAGAAGAAAAATATAGAGTTCCTCCAGAACTGCAAGCACTATCTCAACCAAATTTTGATAATTTATTCACACTATCATTACCTAGCTTTTCGCCAATTTCCATTGCAATAGCAGCAATAGCTGACATAGTGGAAGCGACTTGTACAGGGCAAACATTCAATGACTTCCTCCTTCATTTTGGTAACCCAGCATTTTCTGATCTTCTTTCTTTATGGCATTGTGAAACACCTCCCCTGCCTTTTAGCGGTACCTAATTTCTCTAATCACAGCTAAAGCTGTTTTTGAATTGCTTAGGTAAACAATAAGCTGGGGTTGGCAGTTGGCAGCTCACACCAACCTGGGGCTTTGAACTTGCAACCTTTTGGTTGATAGATCTTATAATTGTTGATGATTTACCAGCTGTGCTAAACCTCCGACCCTACTACTACTACTTGTGTTAATAATCTACTATTACCACACAAGAAGTACTCTAGCCTTTTCCCTAAAGATAATAATTTCTGGTTAAAACTAGGGTTATGGCTGACTGCCTGTATTTTCCCACACACAAAAAAGGAAATTCAGACCACATTACACCCACAAGCAAATCCTAAAACATTCATGATCTTTGCTATTACTTGATCTTATACTGCAAGTAAAAATGATCTACCGCAGTCTCTGATATTATGGGCTATTGCAGTTTATGTCGAACAACTGCTCTATTTTCAGAGCAGAAAGAATTATGGTTATTCACTTTCCAGTTTTGACAGTTTACAGGGGGTGTGGATGGTGATAACATTTAGCACATATTTCATTAGTTCCCTGAGCTATCTTTTTGAAAAGACATTTGGATGAACAGAAAACATTTACAGGTACAAACAGGTACATCAGGAAGGAAACTACTACATCCAAAGGTGATGTAAACTACCTGCAGTTTGCATCATGCTTAGTTGGAAAAGTGTGATTATTTTGCTGAGGGCTTTCATAGGTTCCTTCCAGACAGCCTCCTAATCAAAGACAAAGAAGTGGGACATTAAGGAAAGCTCAGACACTGATGTCTCAGTCTTGGTAAGTGGTCCCCCAGTGTCCTATTTATTTATTTAACATGTTAGGAGCGAACCAAAATTGCATTAAAAGCAAACAAACAAATAAACAAAACACAAAGTTTGCGAACTTGGTGTTTTATTAAATGTCCTTTGACCAGTAGCTGTCCACTTGGAGTGCCTCTGGTGTTGCCGCAAGAAAGTCCTCCCATTGTGCATGTAGTAGGGCTCAGGTTGCATTGCAGTAGGTGGTTTGCTCTTCTCCACACTCGCATGTCATGGATTCCACTTTGTAGCCCCATTTCTTAAGGTTGGGTCTGCATCTCGTGGTGCCAGCGTGCAGTCTGTTCAGCGCCTTCCAAGTCGCCCAGTTTTCTGTGTGCTCAGGAGGGTGTCTCTCATTTGGTATCAGCCATTGATTGAGGTTCTGGGTTTGAGCCTGCCACTTTTGGACTCTTGTTTGCTGAGGTGTTCCAGCGAGTGTCTCTTAGAAAACTATTTCTTGATTTAAGGCATTGGCGTGCTATCTGATACCCAAACAGGGGGTGGGTCGGAGATGTCACTGCCTTGGTCCTGAAAGGCTTGCTTATAGTGGATTTTTCAAAATGGGTGCAGGACATCTGTCAGAAGTTTTCTTTTAATTTATTTTATTGTCTCTACAAGATGTACTGGACTTTATAAACATTGATGCAGATATAAGATTTTGCACACAAGCAGATGTTTTAACATTATCTCTCCTCACCCACTTTCTGCTTTAATGTTTGCCCCCTTCCAACTCATCTACCTTTAGGGTCACTTGTCTTGTGCTGTCGCATGCTTGGCCTGTGCATATGACTGTAGACAGGACATAAATTCTGTGTGCCCAATGGGACGCCGGGGCTGCCTCAGATTAAAGCCCCTTGGACCTCCCCAAATCAAAGTTCTGTAGAGGCTTAAAGTAAATCCAACCAAATTCTTTATTGATGAAAACAAACAGGTACTTTAAAGCTTTCTTAACAGTCTATTGGCTCTTGCAATCTTGTTCACTGGGAACAGGCACTATCTTCATAACTGTATACTAACTAATGGGGAAATCCTTCTAATCTGGGCAATCTGTACTTGCCTCTGTTGGCGTGGAGCCCCTGCACCCGGTACCAACTGCGTCTGGCTTCCGCAAGCGACCCTTACCAAGCAGAGCTGTAAGGCTGTATGATCCTCGGCCAAGCTGTGGGCTGTATATCTCCCCAGCCAAGCCGTAGGGCTGTATAACCCCTGCCAAACTGTAGGCTGTATATCTCCCCGGCCAAGCCACGGGACCTTTCTCCCCAGCCAAGCTGTAGAAGGCGAAGCTTTCTACAGGAGCTCTTGTAGTTATGTCTTGCATGGAAAGCTTTTCTGTGTGGACTGGCTCAAAATGGCTCCTATTCACTCCAAAAAACAAACAGGGGGCGGGACCAGGGAACCTAACGATAATTGACAGGTGGCTTGCCCTATGATTGCAGCCAAAAGAAGCCACCTATCTGCAGAGTCTCTGAAACTTAGGACTACAACATTCAATGCAAAGCAAACAAAATTGGAGCTCCCGGTACAGCTGTACCTGCACATGTCTGCTATGCTGGTGCCCACTGTGTGATTTACAGCTGTCCTCTCATGCTTCCATTTAGCCACCTGTGTGTCCATGGCTTCATTTGTTTATCTCTCTCATCAGCTGTTTAGGGATTATAAAATGAGGGTTAGAGCAGTCCACAACAGCCTATTGCAACCAAGTCTTGTTGAGGTTTTTTTTTTTACTGCTGGGATATACAGTCCTCCATAGCAGCACATTTTTGGCTGATCGCAAATTTAAAGAGGACCTTTTTAGTGCACATTTTTTTCAGCCGATCCCCCTATCTAGCATGCATTTTCCATGAGTGTCATCTAGCTACCTCCCTTTTTTATCCAAGTTTCTTCTGGATTTTAGGACCTGTGCAGAAGGGACATTCGTTTCAGTTTTCTCTGTGGTGTTTTGATCCTGTTCTATGACTTTCCCTGTGCGTGTTATGTTTATGTCAGACTCACCAACCACTATTTATTCATGCCAGTAAGTTTGGCTGAACTACATTTTACCTTGGCAGCTTCCTAATGTAACATGTGTCTTCAAGTTAATTGTAGTCTCCTCAGAGCTTCTTTGAAGTGTTTGGAAAATGTCTTTTAGCTGTCTCAGCTTTTAATTTCATCATTCGTTTTTTAAATAATGGTTGCCATCTCTTTAATTGTACTACCATTTTGTTAACCATCCCTCTACTTTCTTGATTGTGAATCACTAACCATTTCCAGCTGGCTTTTCATATAAAAACTTGTATTAGTAGAAAAGAAATGTTGATCTCACCACCTATGATGGAAAAAACATGATACATTAAAGATGAGAAGCTTATGAGAAAGAAAAGGTGGCACCAAGAAACATTATTTACCTGCATCAAAAATTAATTTGGTTTAGATCTGAGACAGAAATGTGAATGATTAACTGTGGGAATGATGAAAAACTGTTCTGCTTATACATGACAAGAACCAGAGAAGAGATACAGACTTTGAATGTTTGGGTGGCAACCTGCATGTTGTTACTAGAGACTTAGATAATGAGGTTCCTATCTTTTCATATTTTAATGGTATCCTAAAGTTCACTGGTTGCAATTGGTTTCTTGGCTTTTAATATCGTTTTTCACTATTATGGATCAGTAGGTATTTGAAATTTCACCTCAAATGAACAGATCAGATGGAAAAAACCAGTCTGCAGGGAACCTATGGTGGTCAAAGGAGGAGGAGGAGAATTGGGAGGAGAGGGACTAATTGTGTGGGAGAGAGACTATCAGCTGCAAGGAACAGCTGCTGAAATTCCTTCTTTCATACAACTGTTATTCATACAGACATAGTGACTATCCTAAGCAATTCAGACCTGTTTGGACTGTGCACAACAGACAAGAAAGGAGGAAACCATGAAACTGAACAAAATCTGGCTACCAGTATTAAAAAAAACTCTAAAATTACATCAGCAAAACAACAGAGAGGAAACAACCTCTGAGGATGCTTGCCATAGATCAGGCATGTAGCGGGGGGGGGGGGGTTTGAGGGGGTTTGAGGGGCTTCAGCCCCCCCTCCGAAATTCTCAGGGTGCTCCATGAGAAGGCCTTACTGGTACATTATTTAAACTGTTATGTTTATTCATATCATGATCTGATCACCATACTTAATATATCCCATATGCATGGGGGTATTGGGGTAATGATACAAAAGGTTTGCTAGGGTAGACCCTCTTTCACTCAGAATCAGCCCCCCCCCAAACAAACTAACCCACCCCGAATCAAAATCCTGGCTATGGGCCTGGTTAGAGTGAAAAAGAAGAAAAATGTAGGCATATATAGGTAAGGAATGGAGGAGTAAGAGCATGAGTGGGACCAATGTGAGCTAAGATAAGAGCAACTAGGAGATGTGGGGAGGGGATTATCATAGGTTGCCATTCATGGCCAAGTATGTTTGCCTTCCAAGTGTACAGTCTTGGTGGTGGGTCTTCAGGTGATTGTAGAGCCTGATTCTTGATCCGCATGTTCTTTTGCAATGAGGACTTCGATTTCCAGGTGGAAGACGAACATGACATGCCTTCCTCTTGACACATTTTTCCTTTTTTGCCCTCCATTCATGCTTCTTTGAATTAGACAACACTTTTTGTAACAGCTAACCAATAGGGGAGGACACACACACACATTTGGGGTGGGGGGAGAAGAACAGAAGTTGAATGATGGTGATATGCGAATGCAGAATGAGAAAGACTGTGTATGTATGGCAAAAGAAGAGAAAAGCATTTTGAGATGAAAGGGAAAGCTAGAAAGAAAAGCGAATAAAAATAGTGAAAAGAGAGGCTCTCACAGGCCACATCTACACTGCATTATATGAGTTTCAAACTGCATTATATGGCAGTGTAAATGTAGCCTGAGAAGTGTTCAGCAGGTGTGCATGAGAAAACTCACAAATGCACAAGGGGAAGATGAAGATGATGATCTATTTTGTCCCATTAATGCCCTATTATAATTAACATTTCACTCAGACTCAGCCCCCCCCCCCAATCAAACTCAGCCCCCCCCCCATCAAAATCCTGGCTATGGGCTTGCCATAGATGCAGGTGAAACGTCAGGAGAGAATGCCTCTAGAACATGGCCATGCAGCCCGAAAAAACCTACAACAATGAAAGCCATGAAAGCCTTCAACAATACAATAACAACAAAAACAACAATATGCCCAAAGCCACTCAATGGGTCTCTATGGCTGAGCATGCATGACAGTGGTTAAAAAAACTGAGGGAAGTCTGTATGAAAATCCAATCCACTGAGGCAAAAGCTGGAAAAGATCTCAGGAATCAGGGGCTCCAGCTACAGTCTTTCACGTCAGCTCACAGTGTTCCTTCTAGCATCATTGTATTATGAGGGTGAGAGAAGGCTTTTTGGCGGCATCTGAATTGACCCCAATTTTTCTTCCACAGACTGAAGTGGGAGAAGGAATAGGAAGCTGTAGCCTGTGAAGTGTTTAACTACTGGAAGAAGGAACAAGAGGAAACAGAAGGGTTTTCTCTCTATAGTTAGATAGATGCTCCTCGGCTGAGAATTGTCTCCAACACAGCAATCAGTTCTGAGATGTCAGCTTGAAAATCTTAACCTTAGTACAGAAACATAATCTCAAATACCACTGCTACCAAGACGCTTCTTGCTGGTGACAGAAGCAAATGAGAGGAATATGCCACACAGCCGCTTCTGACAACCTTGTCACAGCATCAAGTGAGCGCTAACAGGGACATGTGTGGGCCCTAGAAAAACAAATCATTGTCATATTTCAGGCAGATTGTTGTTCAACACTAGGTCCTCAAGTCACTAGGAAAGGCTGCAGCAGCAGAAGGCATGCCTCTTATTGGTGATAGCCACTATTCAAGGTATTTAGAAGTATATATCAGATATTTAGAAGTATGTGGTGTGTGCCAGTCTTAATAATGTTAATTATAATAGGGCATTAATGGGACAAAATAGATTAAGTCGCATGTGAAAAAAATTGTATATAGCTCTCAATGATTGATGACAGATATTTCAAAGTTTCTACACATGGCTAAAAATCCAAATTCAGTTTCTGTCAGCCCTGTCTGCATTTTTCTCCTGTCCTTGTTTCATATCAAATTGGAACAGCTTTCTTTCTTTGCTCAATTATACCATTTTATTTTACCACTTATTCATATCTTTTCTCCACATGAAACACTTGAACCTTTAACACCTTCAGGAGATTAGATATAAAACAGTCATTGGATTAGATATCATCATCATCATCATCATCATCATCATCTTTAATTACTTATTAATCGCCCTCCATCCGAGATGCTCCAAGCGATTTACATTGCAGAAATTATACAGGATAAAACACATACATACAAATATTAAAATTAACATACAAAGATATAAAACATTCACACCTAGCTTCAGCAGACAAGAGTCCTTTGTCCCACCCTGGTCATTCCACAGATATATAAACCCATTTTCCTACTTCCAACAGACCTCACTACCTCTGAGGATGCTTGCCATAGATGCAGGCAAAACGCCAGGAGAGAATGCCTCTAGAACATGGCCATGTAGCCCGAAAAAACCTACAACAACCCAGTGATTTCAGCCATGAAAGCCTTCGACAATACAGTCACTGGTTTCTCAAAAATGGGAATTCCACAAAATTTGGAATTCTAGCTATTTAAAATTATGCAACTGTACTCCTATACTAGGTGTCAATTCTGGAGTTTAGAAATTCCCAGAGAACAGGAGAATTTCTAGCAGACTGGAGAAAGGCAAATGTTGTCCCCACCTTCAAAAGAGGTAGGGAGGGGAATCCAAATAGTTATCGCCCAGTCAGCTTGGTCAAAACCATTCTGAAATACTCTGGAGCAGATAATTAATCAGACAATCTGTACGCACTTAGCAGGCCCGTAGCCAGGATTTTGTTTCGGGGGGGGGGGGGGGGCTGAATTTTTTTCAGGGGGGGTTTCGGGGGGGCTGAGTTTCGGGGGGGGGGGCTGAGTCTGAGTGAAAGAGGATCTAGCCTAGCAAACCTTTTGTATCATTACCCCAATACCCCCATGCATATGGGATATATTGAGTATGGTGATCAGGTCATGATATGAATAAACATAACAGTTTAAATAATGCACCAGTAAGGCCTTTTCACGAACCACCATGAGAATTTCGGGGGGGGGGGGGCTGAAGCGCCCCGAGCCGCCCCCCCCCCCCCCCCCGGCTACATGCCTGGCACTTAGAAAGAAACATCACACTCTCAAAATGTCAACATGGTTTCTCAAAAGCAAGTCACGCCAAATGAATCTTACCTTCTTTTTTTTTTACAGAGTTGCAAGCTTGCTAGGTGAAGGGAATGCTTTGTATATAGCATATCTTGATTTCAGTAAAACCTTTGAATATCATGTCTTCCATAATATTCTCACAAAGAAGCTAGAATATGTGAACTTGACCATGCTACTGTTAGTTGGATTGGGAATTGGTTGACTTGGCTAAACCCAAAGGATTCTTATCAATTGTTCCTCTTCTTCCTGGAAAAAGGTAACTTGTGGGGTCCTGCAGAGCTATTCAGTGCTTTTATCAAGAACTTGGATGACAAAATAGAAGGCACATTTGTCACATTTGCAGATGATATCAAACTGGGAAAGATATAATCCAAAGAACAGGATCAGAATCCAAAATTACTTTAACACATTAGAGAGCTGGGCCAAAACAAAGAAATTACTTTTAACAGGTAGAAATATATAGTACTACACTTAGGCAGTATAAAAAAATAAAAAAAATGCAGAGATATAGGATGGATGGCACCTGGTTTGAAAGCTGTACATATGAAAATGATCTAGAAGTCTTAGTGACCAAAAGATGAACATGAGTCAACAGTATGATGTAACAGCTAAAAGAACTAATGTAATTCTAGGCTGCCTGAACTATTATTGCATATGTGCTTCCTGGGAGTGTAATGGAGACTCTTTCTGTGGGAGTTTTTAAGCAGAAGCTTGACAGTCATCTGTTGGAGATGCTTTTACTTACTTAGGTGATTCATCGTTGTCCAAGTAGGATAGTCTTTCAAGATCAGTGTACTGGTGGGTCCATAGGTGACTGTGAAACCCTATTCTTGATCTGCATCTTCTCCCGCAGTGAGGGCATTGGTTTCCAGGTGGAAGGCGGTCTTGGTTGGGGTTGGCTTGACGTGCCTTCCTCTTGGCACATTTCTCTCTTTCACCCTCCATTCATGCCTCTTCAAATTCAACAGCACTGCTGGTCACAGCTGACCTCCAGCTGGAGTGCTCAAGGGCCAGGGCTTCCCAGTTCTCAGTGTCTATGCCAGAGTTTTTAAGGTTGGCTTTGAGCCCATCTTTAAATCTCTTTTCCTGTCCACCAACATTCCGTTTTCCATTCTTGAGTTTGGAGTAGAGCAACTGCTTTGAGAGATGGTGATCGAGCATCGAGACAACATGGCCGGATCCAGCGGAGTTGATGGAAGAGGGCCATCACTTCAATGCTGGTGGTCTTTGCTTCTTCCAGCATGCTGACATTTGTCCGCTTGTCTTCCCAAGATATTTGCAGGATTTTCCAGAGGCAACGCTGATGGAATTGTTCCAGGAGTTGCATGTGATGTCTGTAGACAGTCCACGTCTTGCAGGCATATAGCAGGGTTAGGAGGGCAATAGCTTTATAAAGAAGCACCTTGGTATCCCTACGGATGTCCCGGTCCTCAAACACTCTCTGCTTCATTTGGAAAAAAGCTGCAATCACAGAGCTCAGGCAGTGTTGTATTTCAAAGTTGACTTTTGTGGAGCGGTGGCTGCCAAGGTAGTGGAAATGATCAACATTTTCTAATGTTACAATGCTTTTATTGTATTTAGGACCTTATCACATGTTTTGCCAAGCAGGCTTGGTAGATTTGTCAAAACAGTTTGGCAAAATGGCAGACATGGTGGTGTTTCTCCCATCACATGGAGGAAGCATCGTCTAACTGGGATGCTTCCATGCCAGTTGGGGTGGGGCCTCCTCTGGAAGTTAAGGGACATCATGTGATGGGCTGTATGCCCATCCATCCCTCAACTGACTGGCAAGTGTCCTAGGGCACTGAAATATGTAAATGTGCTGAGGTCATTACTGTATGGCAAGAGGTTGGAATTAATGGCCATTGTGATCTCTTTCAGCTCTATGATTCTATGATTCATCAGCCTCATGTACTGCTCTTTAACAATTTTCTAAAACAAATAAGGTTTTTTTTCCATCTATGATTGCAAAGAATGAGTGAATTGAAGAATTGAGTATAAGGGATGGACTACATGTGATATATTCAGGGACCAGGAATATATATCAATGTAAACTGACCATCTTTCCAAGAACATAATGTCTTGCTATTGACATCTATAAAATATACATGCATGAGTAGGTAAAGAAGTGAGATCTTTTGTCATTATACAAAAGATGGAGAATGTTAATCTTTACAACTTCATTAAGATTAAATATAATACCTTCCAACGATCATTTATAACCTAGATTTCTTGGTGTTATTTTCTCAGAGAATATAATCACTGCTTCCAATAAAGTAGGAGTGAATGTAACACCCAAGCTGTTGGTCTGTATAAAGACATCATAAGGGGACAGTTGAAAAAATATTGACATGGTGTGTTTGTGGGCGAGTGATGTAGATTGCAAGACTGTAAATGGGAAGAATTCATGATCTAGACTTATCAATGAATCGAAAATATAAATTCCAGTCAATCTATTTTTGCATGAGAAGTCTTCAGTTTAGGATTATTTTGTAGAGTTAGTTTGGCATAATCATTTTAATTATTTTTAATTATAAACTTTGTGGTTTTAATATATATGCATTTTATTTGTATGAATCCTCCACCTTTTGTGACCTTGGAGCAGAACAGACAACCCCGCATCTGTATGCTTTTCCTCAATGTACTGCCTCATGTACAGAGGAAGAATTGTTGGAGGCTACAGACAATGCCGTTGCTGTTGCCTGTTTTTGGTCAAAAGATATTTAGCCTCCTGTGCTCCTATTTTTATCAATTTTATCCTAATTTATGCAATGCTCTTGATACGAAATAAATAAATAAATTTGTATCTCTTTTTATGTGGCATTGAATTGTTGCCTACTTGTAAGCTGTTCTGAGTCCCCTTCATGTTGAGAAGATGGGGTATAAATATAATAAATAGTAAATAGATAAAATAAATAAAATAACTATATAGGTCTAATTGCAATTGACAGAAATGCATGCCAAGCCAGCAGAACTCACAGGAGATCCTGTTCTGTTCTTCCTCAAATGAACTAAACTTCAGGCAATCCACTGAAATTAAGGTTTGAACTAAGTTGGTTCCAAGATAACTGGACAATCTAATTGTTTTGGTGACCCAAGAGATAAATCTTAATATATAAATGAATACCCTCTTATTTTGAGTGAAAAACAGGGCGGTGAAGATCACTATTTACATTTTGTAAGTAGTGCTTTCTCCAGAATATCTCACAAAGCAATATTTCTAAGCCTAGCAACTTCTGGGTACCAGAAGAATTACCAACTGGAAATCAAGTGAGATGGATGATTAGTCCCCCACCAGATATAACCTCAGATTTAGTCCAGTTAATACATCTGGACTCATTACTTAGAAGAAGATCTAGGAAGAATCTCAAAGGTTTTGAATAATATCATCAACTCTGACAGAGAAGATTTCAGTTCAAAAATAAACAGAAAAAGGTGATTAGCATTTAACACAGGCAAGATCAGGAAAGTCAGTGAGAAAACCTGTTGGGTAATAATCTAATACTCTGGTCTTATGGGTTGGTGTAGTCTTAGAGCTATAGAAATTGGAAAATAAGACAGGCAATAAATATTTTCAGGTGCAGTTATGGTGAGTATAGTTTGTGACATGCAAATTACACCAGATAGCAAGCCGAAATCAGACACGGAAACCTAATTGTAGCATGCATCAAGGAATTTATAAGAGTTCCTCTAATGACCTCATCAAATGGGCCAATTTGCCAAACTTACGCAGCTTCATCTCCCTTTATGACATGAAGCCCTTCACAAAATGTAAAGGGATTTCCAGCCAGGCTCTGTACTGAAAAGGGAGGTGAAGCAGCACCTGCCACCACTATGATGGGCCTTTCCCTGTTGCCTTCCTTTCAATGGGGGGAAGCTGAGTAGCAACACTTCCCCCCCCCCCCCATGGGATGAAGGAGAAGATAAGGTGAGTTATGCATGGTGTGAAGCAGTGGCTTCGTCATCCCCCCCCCCCCCCCCCGCTGGGAGCCCATGGATTCACCTTGATGCAAGGAGAATCCATGGGCCTTTATGAAAAGGTTCTAAATTCAGATCAAAAATATGTTTAAAATTTTAAAAACTTTATGAAAAAAAACAGAGTATTATCTATTAGGATTTACAGCTTTGGACTTACAATTAAATGAACAAGAAGATAAACTTTTTACATATATTACGACAGCCGCTAGGATTGTTTTTGCAAGAGAATGGAAACAAGAATCAACTCCACCCATAGAAGAGTGGATAGGGAAAATTAGAGAAATAAAGGATATGGATGAATTGACTTTTTTGTTGAAGAAAAACACGGGCAATACTTTAAATAGGACAAACTGGGACTATCTAGAAAACTTGCAAAAATAAAAAACACGAGAGACAATTTTTTTAAGTATAAAATTTTTATGAGAGAAAGACAATATCCAAGAAGATGGAATGGAAGTCAATTTTTAGTTTATTTTCCTTTTTTTGGTGTTTTTTCTTTTTTGATGTGTTTTATCTTTTTGAATCTTTTTGCTTTTTTTTGCTTTTTGATTTTATTGCACTTTCTCTATATGTTTTTATTTTCCTTCTCTTTTCTTTCACATTTATTGTTCTCACTCTTTCATTGTATTATGAAAAATATAATAAAATTCTTTTAAAAAATATGATTAAAATCTCCACCAGTTATATAGTGTGGAGTAACACAGACCACAATACTGTGAAAGATGCAGGAGATGCTGAATTAACTAGAATCCAAGCAACCAGAAATCTCAAGTAACCAACAAAAATGCAAAGAAATAAAACTTTAAAATTTTTAAAAACTGTTTTTATAATATAGAAAAACCGTAAACAGAGCTACATTAAATTAGGTTTACCTTTATTTGTCTTAATTTGCTTTTAGTAATTGTATTTCAATATGATAATAATATCAATACATAATTTATGCATGGTATAGTATGGGGTGTGACATTAGGCTGCACAATAATTCTCAAGACATCAGAAAATGCATTTATTCAGCATCTACCAATCCCCATAGATGATGGTTAATTGAGAGCCTATTGCAGTAGGAAAATATAAATTTGGATTGCATACATTAACAAATTTAAGTCTGATATTTTGAATTTTGTGTTTTAAATTTTAACACATAATGCAAAAAAAGTCATCATCCGTCGCTACAATAATTGGATTAATTGGAATTGGAAAATTCTTGTAATATAAATTTGTATATATTTTACTTTTGTAAAGTCTCCAATTGTATAAATGTCTCTAACCCAATCTTAACAAAACTGGTCCTAATTTGATATCAAAAGATTAATCTCCTGCAAAAACAAAACAAAAAAAAGCAAGAACCATTTTGATTAAAAAAAAAACGCAAGAAACTGCGTTTTGTTATTAGGGATCCTCAAACCTCTAATATTCCATGTAATTAAATTTATAGACACATTTTTTTTGTCGTGTCAGGAGCAACCTGAGAAACTACAAGTCGCTTCTGGTGTGAGAGAATTGGCCGTCTGCAAGGACGTTGCCCAGGGGATGCCTGGATGATTTTTTGATGTTTTATCATCCTTGTGGGAGGTTTATCTCATGTCCCCGCATGAGGAGCTGGAGCTGATAGAGGGAGCTCATCTGCCTCTCCCTGGATACAAACCTGCGACCTATTGGTCTTCAGTCCTGCCGACACAGGGGTTTAACCCACTGCGCCACTGGGGGCTCCTATAGACACAATAAATTATATAAATGATATAAAAGAAAAAAAACAGAGTTTACCAAAATGTATATTTGACCCAAAAAAAACTGCACTGAAAAAAAGAAAATGATTAAAAAGAGGAGGGGAGAGGGAAAGATAAAAGAAAAAGCCAAGGTAATGGCATACCCATCACATCCCATATTCATCAACCCAAACTCTAGTCAAATCTATCCAAGCAAATGCCATCATTTTACTAAAAGCCATAACAAATCAAAGTAGTTTGGGTCTGAACACATTAAGATTCCCACATAAGCAGGAACCCACAGACAAATGGGAGATGAATAACAAAATAATAACTGGAATAGCTGTATGAAGTAATAAATAGAGTAATAAAGTGATAAAAATGAACATGAGTAAAGAATTCAAGACAGTTTTCCAGCACAATAATAACAATAGCAGGCTGTTCTATGCAAAAATAAAAGGTAGCAATTATTATAAAAAACTGAGAGCAAAACAAACCTTCAACTAGGAAATGTACTATTCCGGTCATATTTGATCATGAAGAAAAACAAACCAGACTGAAGGGCAAAGATCAGAGAAGGGACTCGGACAATTTAAAATTTAAGGCTGGAGACCGAAAACTGAAGACTATTGGTTTTCTTCCTGGATCTTAACCAGTTGATGAGATTACCAAAGGCAGATATATCTCAAGGGTAGATGCTACTTTGAATATGTGGAAATCATTAGCACATCAAAAGCAAAAGGTGGCAGGGGCAGAAAATAAACTACTTTTTTAAAAATTGCCAGAGTTTGAAAAGTTTGCATGCCTCTTCTCAATGTTTTTAGAAACATTGAAACAGCATGATATCCTTGGCCAGAGGTGGCCCTAGGTAATTTTCAACGGTAAGCAAACAGTATTTTGGTGCTCCCCCCCCCCCCCCAAAAAAAATCACTGATATATATTATTCGTCGTTCGAGTTCTGTGTGCCATATTTGGTTCGATTCCATCATTGGTGGAGTTCAGAATGCTCTTTGATTATAGGTGAACTATACATCCCAGTAACTACAACTCGCATATGTCAAGGTCTATTTTCCCCTAAGAACGCCTCAAGAGCACCCCTGGACAAAATCAACTATACTGCAAATGCTTACTTTGCATAATGGGTTGAGCTGCCCCTGTCCTTGGCCCATCTTCTCTCTCTATTAGGTCTCATAGTTGTCATCGGAGGAACTCATTCTTAATTGAAGTGTTCAACTCTTGAATCGCCAACTGTTGAATTGAAGTCTTCAATTCTTGAATGGCCAAGAATGTAATTAATCTGCCAAATAAGGAGAAGTTGGAAACGTATAGCAATTTCCTGTATCTGGTTGATAATGTTTTGGGAGGTTTAGGATCTCGTGCAGTTTGGGATGGATCTACACCACCATATAATCCAGATTATCAAAGCAGATATTCCAGATTGCCTTCTTTGAAGTGGTTTAGATGACTCTACACTGCCATATAATCCAATTCAAAGCAGATAATCTGGATTTTATAAAGTAATGTAGATGGGGCTATAGTTTTTGAAAAATCAGCTCAGCTTTCTTGTCCACCCTCCAAATGCATAAACTGAACATCCATAACCTGTAGTGCTTGTTTTTTTCTCAGCAGTGTTTTGCAATTATCATATACCAGTCCCACTACTTACATCATGAGCTTTAAATGTTAAAATTGTGTTTTCTACTGTCCTAAATTAAATTATCAACAGATGCCTGAAGAACTGCCATATATGTCTTGATGGGTTCCATGTCCCCAGCTACTGTTTTAAGAGAAGAGTCTAGATCCCCTGCTTTTTGCTGTTCTTTTTGTAATTGTTCCTGGGCCTCACCAGAAGATAAAGTATTTTTCTGAGGCTAAATAACACTTTTCATTGACAGCTCCTTTCAGTACCACTAGGACCAATTAACAAGCAGTTTCAAAAGTGAAAAAACAAAAAGATTTGCTTGATTTCTAGACTAAAATATAAGAACTGAAGGGATAATGAGGATTAAATGAGGCCAGAGGAAAGAAGCAGAGAAAAATATTGTCTTATATTTTTCTTGGTCCCCAGTATGATCCTTGATAAAAAAAATCATGCTCAAAACTTGCTCACATAGTACAAAATAGGTCTTCAGAATCAATCCTTAACAATTATAACATGCAACTTAAATTGTTATACAGTTAGACCTGTAAAATAATAAGTTTAAACAAAGTTTAAACCGTGGGTTGGGTTGTAGTGATTTCAGCTAGGACCTTGGATAAGAAGGTCCATGCCCACTGAGCTTCCATTAGACCAGATCAGCCAGGATAGGAAACAAGCACTCTGGATTGAAGGCAAAACTACAGAGGTTCAATACTATTTGACCGAAAAGGATACAAGTACAAGCTATATACTTTCAAAGGTACAAATACAAATTTATTGAAAAACACCAGACGTTTTATGCAATTCTGACAACTATTCAGACTTCTCATTTCCAATCTGTTGCAGATATGCCCCTCCGGAGGGCACCAAACTGGAGTAAGTGGTGACATGGGAAAGCAGATGATTCCTTGATTAACTCAAGTGTCCAGTTTCATGAGAGATAAAGATTCGAGACTCAAATGACAAAGGTGACAGTTTCAAGTAATCAAGGGGCTTGGCTGCCCTTGCAAGAAATTAGCAAATTCATGTTTGCTGAGCCTTCTCTTCTGTGGGAGTGGAAATATCTCAGCCTCAATTTAATGGGCAAACATGCTAAACTCATTGGGTGGTTGTAGGTTTTCCGGGCTATATGGCCATGTTCTAGAGGCATTTTCTCCTGACGTTTCACCTGCATCTATGGCAAGCATCCTCAGAGGTAGTGAGGTCTGTTGGAAGTAGGAAAATGGGTTTATATATCTGTGGAAAGACCAGGGTGGGTCAAAGGACTTTTGTCTGCTGGAGCTAGGTGTGAATGTTTCAACTGACCACCTTCATTAGCATTTAATGGCTTGGAAGTGCCTGGGGGAATCTTTCTTTGAGAGGTGATTTGATGTGCCTGATTGTTTACTCTCTGTTGTTTTTTGCTGTTGTAATTTTTGAGTTTTTTAATACTGGTAGCCAGATTTTGTTCATTTTCATGGTTTCTTCCTATCTGTTGAAATTGTCCACATGCTTGTGGATTTCAATGGCTTCTCTGTGTAGTCTGACATGATGGTTGTGAGAATGGTCCAGCACTTCTGTGTTCTCAAATAATATGCTGTGTCCAGGTTGGTTCATCAGGTGCTCTGCTATGGCTGATTTCTCTGGTTGGAGTAGTTTGCAGTGCCTTTCATGTTCCTTGATGCATGTCTTGGCGCTGCGTTTGGTGGTACCTATATAGACTTGTCCACAGCTGCATGGTACACGGTAGACTCCTGCAGAGGTGAGAGGATCCCTCTTGTCCTTTGCTGAACGTAGCATTTGTTGGATTTTCTTGGTGGGTCTGTAAGTGGTTTGTATGTTGTGTTTCCTCATCAGTTTTCCTATGTGGTCAGTGGTTCCCTTGATGTATGGCAAGAACACTTTTCCTCTTGGTGGGTCATCATCTTTACTCTCGTGGCTTGTTCTTGGTCTTGCAGCTCTTCTGATGTCTGAGGTGGAGTATCCATTGGCCTGTAGAACATGGCCATATAGCCCGGAAAACCTACAACAACCCAGTGAATTCCAGCCATGAAAGCCTTCGATAATGCTAAACTCATCTTGGTGACAAAAGAGATCATCTCTCCTGGACACACACACAAAGGTTCTGATACTATCTGACTTGGGAAATACCTAGAGGGACCCTGGCCATTATCTCTCTTCCTAAGGAATTATGCAAACTGAGGGCACAAGGACGTAGCTGCCTTCATGATACATTTGATGCATTTTTTTATATCTAAGAAGTGATACTATATATAAGTAATACAAATTACTCACAAAATATCAATTTGATACATTTATTAAAGCATTAGATTTAATAGAGTTTTAGGGTACAGCTGCTGCTAGGTCCTTCAGGAGCCTCTAGCAGTGTGACATTTTGCCAGTTTGAAACCATGGAAAATGTTTTTAAAATAAAGAAAAATTATATTTCTTGTTGGAAGTTTCTTCATTGTCCATAAACCTTTGGAGATGGGGGTACTGTGAGTCGACAACAAGCTCTGCCTGATGGCAAGTGGGCCCCTTAACCGTTAGACAATATGTTAAAATGGTTCTTGTAGGTTTTTTCGGGCTATAGGGCCATGTTCTAGAGGCATTTCTCCTGACGTTTCACCTGCAACTATGGCAAGCATCCTCAGAGGTAGTGAGGTAATGCTGGACCACTCCAACAACCACCATGTCAGACTACACAGAGAAGCCATTGAAATCCACAAGCATGTGGACAATTTCAACAGAAATGAGGAGACCATGAAAATGAACAAAATCTGGCTACCAGTATTAAAAAACTCTAAAATTACAACAGCAAAACAGCAGAGAGGAAACAACCAAGCACATCTTAACACCTCTCAACAGAACATTTTCCCAGGCTCAGCCAGGCCTTCAAATGCTAATGAAGGTGGTCAGCTGAAACATTCACACCTAGCTTCAGCAGAGAGCTCTTTGCCCCACCCCAGTCATTCCACAGATATATAAACCCATTTTCCTATTTCCAACAGACCTCACTACCTCTGAGGATGCTTGCCATAGTTGCAGGCAAAACGTCAGGAGAAATGCCTCTAGAACATGGCCCTATAGCCCGAAAAAACCTACAAGAACCTAGTGATTCCAGCCATGAAAGCCTTCGACAATACAATATGTTAAAATATTAATGACTTTTCAGTAGCTTGAAAATATAATAGAAGTTCCACTATTATTACTGTATGCAACTAAACTTTACATTGTGTTACTATTTTAATAAAAAAATAATAAAATCAGCTGCACAGTATGTTACTGAAGTCCAATGTGAAAGGACATTTTCAAAGCTAAAGATCATAAAGACAAGGCTAAGAAATTCATTGCCTAAGGAGAACGTGGAATCATACATTTTGCTATCCATTGAAAAGAAATTGGATGCAGAAGTAATTATTGAAAGATTCGTACAGTCATCTAATGAACTGAAATGATTGCTCTTTTGGTCTTAATATAGTGAACTGCATGAAATATGATTTGAAGCACTTGACAATATGTAAAATGTTCAGAACAAGCAAACTATTTAAAAATCTGTACAGGCAGTCCCCAAATTACAAACATTTGACTTCCAAATGACTCAATAGTTAAGAACGGGGGCAAAAAACAGGAAGTGAGAGATATCTCTACCCCTCGGAAGGGAAATTCACTCCCAAAAGAGTTGTCATGGGGGAAAAGGTGTCTCAATTGTTTTTTCACCAATCTTTGTTTCCACAACAAGCCATTTTTTTTCAAAATCCAGTTATCACAGGACAAAAAGTAAGGTGAAATCTTTTGAACAGGGAGACAGATAACAAAACAAATGCCACGGGGGTGCTTACCGTTACCTATGCTATCCAATACATGTATGGCTATATATATGTCCAAAGTTACACTTTAAAATGTGCCTGTTCCACCTTACATACAAATTCAACTTAAGAACAAACCTACATAACCTATCTTGTTTGTAACTTGGGGACTGCCTGTATTTACATTTAATATCACTGTGTATATTGCCAGTTATATATATATATATATATATATATATATATATATATATATTGTAATTACTAGAAAAATACATTGTTTGCTTACATTTTAATTGTACCTTTTTCCACTTATGTTTTTAAAAAACCCAATTCATTTCTTATAAAATTAAATTACAGTTTTATAGTTGTGGGTGTCTCCTGGCAATCAATAGTTTTCCACCCAGTCTGTCATTGTCCACAAAACAGAGTGTGGGAACAATATATGTTGTCAGAAGAGGAGAAATGGACAAGTAATACTTTACATTCTGATCGGGGTGTTTTATTGTTCAGTACAGTTTTGTCCGCTTTTAGTGGCCTGGACAGTTGCCATTGCTGTCCTACAATAAGGCAATGTAGCTGCATCTACACTACAAACTTCAGTAGTGTAATATCAATTTTACATTATTATGAATCCTGGGGGCTGCAATTCAGTGAAAATACTGAATTCTGTAAAGACGCCCCATTCCTACCTCCATTTTTGTTTATATCCATAGTATAAAGAACATGTAAATCAACTGATGCTAGTCCTTTTACTTGTCATAGCTTCTCATTTGGACTCCTTCATTGTGTTGATGATGGATGGGAAGGTAATTACCCAGCAGGCTCAACACTGCCTTTAAATGCTCACAAGGTGGGGGAGGAGAACCCTGCTATTTATGGAGAGAACAGGATAATCACTATAACTACAAATTACAGTGCAAGCTTACAGGAACCTCTTGGAGAGGGTGTAGTGTATAGCTGAGATTTAAAAAGCAGAGGGACTTTAATGAGCACCTTATATATTTAACTCGAGGTTTAGAGAATACTGACTCTGGGCCCACTGGCATTGTCTGAACATTCAGTCCAGTATATCCCACAGCTAGTGAATAGAGCAAATAACACAGGGGTTTTCTATGGATTACTCTAAAGGGGTAAAATATTCAACCACATTTCAGCATTTGGGGATACTTTTCCTATAGGCACTTGCTTTCTCTCTTATTCTATGATTTTGGATTTTACTGTCTGCTTAGAAATCTATGTCATCTACAAAAATAGTAAGATTATTTTTTAAAATAGTTTCTTTGTGATGAACGTGTGTAGTATTAGATGTCATTACGCATATGCTGGAGTATAGGCCTTATAAAAAGGAAGGATATTCTTGCAACAATTTCTTGCCTGTATAATACCACAGAATCACAGAATTGTTAAGAATGCATTCAGTAGTTAGTGATCTTGATTTAATGAGCAAAACACAATAACAGTTTGAAGAAAGAAATTAAGCTTTGTATTGTCAAAGGCTTTCATGGCCGGAATCACTGAGTTGTTGTAGGTTTTTTCAGGCTATATGGCCATGGTCTAGAGGCATTCTCTCCTGATGTTTCGCCTGCATCTATGGCAAGCATCCTCAGAGGTAGTGAGGTCTGTTGGAACTTGGAAAAGGGGTTTATATATCTGTGGAATGACCAGGGTGAGACAAAGGACTCTTGTCTGCTGGAACTAGGTGTGAATGTTTCAACTGACCACCTTGATTAGCATGCAATGGCCTGACAATGCCTAGAGCAAACTTATGTTGAGAGGTGATTAGATGTCCTTGTTTGTTTCCTCTCTGTTGTGCTGTTGTAATTTTAGAGTTTTTTAATACTGATAGCCAGATTTTGTTCATTTTCATGGTTTCCTCCTTTCTGTTGAAATTGTCCACATGCTTGTGTATAATAAATTAAGCTTTATTATAGGAACTCCATTCTAAGAAAGGGTAGTAATTTGGGGTTTCAGATGTACCCTAGCTATACCTTGGAAGGTTCAGTGACAATACATGGGAAGATGAAGAAGGAATGAAGAAACATATCTAAAAGTTTACATCATAGGTGTATCTGGTTAGGAAGACCTGCATCAACACTGCAAAATGAATGAAATTTAGCCTACTTTAATTATCAAGGCTCAATGCTATAGAATCATGAATTGTAGTTTTACAAAGCTTTCCCTGCCAAAGAGAGCCAGTTCCTCAACAAAGCACAAATCCCAGGATTTCATAGCACAGAGCCATGGCATTTATTCTGCGTTTATTCTACAGTGAAGATACACCCATAGAGGGAGGACACTTCAAGTCATTGAAACTATCTAACTCTATCACTACTGTCCACTCTGAGACATGCTTCACTATTTAGTGCTAAGCACTATTGCTTTTCCAATAAGATTTGGAAGGTGGCTCAGTGGCCATTGATACCAAAGCCCTGCTCAACGCAAGATCGCCTAGTAAAGCATAACCAGTAGTTAACTATCCATTCTCTGCTTGAAAATATCCAGAGAAGACCACTACAGATGATATCACATTGTTTTCAAGTGGGCACTAGACTTGTGCATTTGTATAGAATCGCTATCCGTTTCAGTTTGCTTAATTCATAAGACCTCCGTTTTCATTATCAAGTGCCTTCCAGAAACAGGTGCCTTTCTTAATGAGTGTTTTTGTTCCGCATCTGAAATAAATGAAAATGTTCTACCCATTGGCCACTATGGGTGAGCCTCCCCAGGCTCCACTTCCCCTCAGTTTTAGGGCTAGAGGCTTGAAAATAATCACACATGGGTGGCACATCTACCACTTTTGGCCCACCAAGATTTATGACATTTGTGCCATCCCCCGGTTTTTAGGGATTTTTTTTCTATAAATAAAATATTTAAAACATTCCCTTTTCCCCCCACTGGCCCTGCCCTCTACCTTCTCCAGGAGCAGCAGCAGGGAGGCAGGGCAAGGCACCATTCCTTCCTGCCAAATGTCAAAGATGCTCCACACACCGCACACACAGCCCAGTGCCCAGCCCCACTATTTCACTTCTTCTTTAACTAGCAACAAAGGGGGGGGGGGAATTCCCCTCTCCTTCCCATAATTTTAGGCAATGGTATGGTTTGTCCTTAAATCCTTCATTACGACCTGGATTAAAAGCATCAGAGTTACTTAAGATTACAGTCCTTCGGTGATGCTTTCCTCTCTGTCTGCAGAGGAGATGAGCGGCAGTGGGCAAGACGAGGCAGGCAGCAGGTGAGTTGGATGGCATTCTCCTCTGATTGGCCCAACAGGCAGGGCTCAGAGGGAAATAGCATGTGAGGAACATCACATGGGCTGAAAGGCAGGCTAGGAAATGGTACCCGCTCCCGCTTTCTTTCATTTTAAGGTTATTTTCATTCTGGGGGAGGTGTTCCCATTTTGTGCTCCTGCCCAAAACAAAAGAAACAGAAGAACAAATCAAATGGGAAAAACGGGCATCATGCACACCTCTAATGGGCACTCCTGCTTTCTTATCATTTGGCTGCCTCATGCTGAATTTTGGGACTTGTAATTTAGAGTGAGGCCTTTGGAATTCTCAGCCAGAGGATCCTTAGCTTCCCTATACTACAAGTCCCAAATTTCTGAAGAAGGCAGCCACATGGTTGAAAGCAGGAGGCAGCACTTTAAAATGCTAATGTGACAAGGTCCTACACCTCTCCAAGGATTTGTAAAACCATTCTTACCATTAAGACGTTTCTTCTAATAATGTTCAAGTGAAATGTATCCTCTAGTACCTTCAAACTATAAGATCTAACTACCGTGGATACAGAAGCGGCCCTAGGTAATTTTCAATGGTAAGCAAACAGTATTTTGGCGCGCCCCAACCAATCACTGATATATATTTTCTGTTCATCATGGGAGTTCTGTGTGCCATATTTGGTTCAATTCCATCATTAGTGGAGTTCAGAATGCTCTTTGATTTTAGGTGAACTATACATCGCAGTAACTCCAACTCGCATATGTCAAGGTCTATTTTCCCCCAAGAGCTCCTCAAGAACGCCCCTGGGCAAAATCAACTATACTGCAAAAGCTTACTTTGCGTATTGGGTTGAGCCGCCCCTGCCTGGATAGCAGAGAACAAGTTTATCCCCCTCTTTTGTATGACAACCCTTCAGATATTTAGGGTGTGTAACCATGTCACCTTTCAGTCTTCTCTTTACCAGACTGAACATGCCCAGCTCCTTCAATTATTCCACATATATTTTGCTCTCCATATCTCTTATCATCTTGTTGCCTTCCTCTGAACCCGTTCCAACTTGTCTGTAGCCTTCTTAAAAGAAGGCATCCAAAATCAAATGCAGTACTACAACATATATTGGACCTCAACTTGGAAGCTATGCTTCTGTTAACTTGCTATGCTTCTATTCCCTCGACATGCAAGCTATGCTTCTATTAACATATGCTAAAATAGTTCAGCTTCCTTATTGAGGCTTCACATTGCTGGCTCATGTTCAGCTTATATATCCCTTATCTTATATCTGTCAATTTGGTTTTTGTGACCTAAATGTTGAATTTTGCATTTGTCTCCATTGTATGTATTGTATTAATTTCTTCCCAATTTTGTAGTTCATCTAGCTGCCCAAGAACTGATGCTGTCTCTATATAGAAACAGAGGCAAATGCAACGTTCTACATATAGGCCACTGGTATGAGTATAGGATGATAAACTGAGGGCAGATCCAGACAGGCCTTTATCCTAAGAGATTTTCCTGGGGGCCTCTTCACACTCACCCCAGAAAGCATGCACTTTCTGGGGTGAATGTCCAGACCTTCTCCTGGGACTACCCCAAGAGAATGTCTGGAGGCCCTACCCCCCCCCCTCCGAAGCCCCCAGACCCTTTAGAAAAGTAATAAAAATTTACCCATTACAAGCTTCAGCCATCTCTCCCAGAGCATAGAAATGACGCGCCAAGGGAGTGGGGGGGGGGGAGTATTCTGCAGTCCAGAACCAGAAATAATGGGTTTATCCCACGCCTTTTAAGAAGACGCTTCATGGCCAGAATGACTGGGTTGCTGTGAGGTTTTTTTTTTGGATGCATGGCCATGTTCCAGTAGCATTCTCTCCTGATGTTTCACCTGCATCTTTGGCCAGCATCTTCAGAAGATGCCAGCCACAGATGCAGGCAAAATGTCAGGAGAGAATGCTACTGGAACATGGCCATATAGCCCGAAAAACTCATAGCAACCCAATACCTATTATCTTAAGCCTATTCCCTTTTGCTTCTGTGGCCTGTTTGTCCTAACTAGATCTAGAAACTTAATCTTTTGTTCATATATTCCTATTTTGGCTCCTGGACTGAATTTGTTCCATGTCATTTTTCATCGTATTTTGTTCTTCACCATATACTTGAAAGCCTAGCTCTCCCTCGTTAATTGCAACGTAAAGCTTCTAAACCTTATTTTCTGTTCTAATTTACTAAATGTTTCATCACTTTCTCTCTTTACTTTAGCGATTTATTCAAATTATGATAAAATAAATCAGTGTTTTTAGGTCATCTAAAGCAAGATGAATGAGTTCCCTTGTTATTGGTGCTTTCCTTGTAGCTGATCTCGTGGCCTCTATAAGAACAGTAAACACACTTCAAGAGATATGAATGAAATAGATGATCACATCTTAACCCAAATTTTGCATAATAAGGTGCTAATACTAGCATACTCCAGTGCTAATATGAACTGAAGTGCTATCAATAATCAAGTTAATTAAGTGTTTTAGTTGTAATGATAATTATTGCATACGTTAGTACTATTAACAGTTAACATTCTATTTGAACTGACAGTACAATTTTCTACATGTCTATTGAGAAGCGAGTCTCAACTCTGGTTAGCTGGACTCATCCCTGGTTTAGCACTGCAGTCTTTGTGCTATTAATAATTTTTGTACAGCCTTCAAATATTCTTAAATTAATGTGTTCAGGGGCTTCATTACTACTTAATATTTAAAGTGCTGACTGAAGCAATATCACACCAACAAATCTGTAAGACTTCAGTGCTGCTAATAAATATAATGCTATCTTTGATAAATATCCTGTACAGCAAAAAAGACAAATATTTTAAAGCTTAAAGAATACTGAGATATAGTGTATTTTTTCAGAGACAGTCTCAGAGTGCAATGTAGAAGAATATATGCAAAGGAGCACGGTAGTGGTAACTCCTTGATCAATCCCTGTATTCTGCTTTGTATTGTAATAGTTACTAGGATATGGGAACTCCCATTCCAATGGTTGGGACTAGAGGTGTGCATGTCATTTCGGAGCCCCCGGTGGCGCAGTGAGTTAAACCCCTGTGCCGGCAGGACTGAAGACCGACAGATCGCAGGTTCAAATCCGGGGAGAGGCAGATGAGCTCCCTCTATCAGCTCCAGCTCCTCATGCGGGGACATGAGAGAAGCCTCCCAGAAGGATGATAAAACATCAAAACATCCAGGCGTCCCCTGGGCAACATCTTTGCAGACGGCCAATTCTCTCACAACAGAAGTGACTTACAGTTTCTCAAGTCGCTCCTGACATGACAAAAAAAAATTGGAGTCCATTTTCAGCTAACCCCTCATTCTGTTTTTAGACCCCATTTACAACTGCAGGCCTGCCAAGTTTCCGAACAATTCACCAACCTACCGAATTTTTTTTAGAATTATTTTAAGTTTTTACCATAACATTTTTTAAAATGACAAACCACAAGAGAAGGTTCTGGGAATTGTAGTTGCCAGTTGTGTCCATTTTCAGCCAATCAGAGCATGGACACAACCAGGCCTTTTATTGGCTGAGAAAAAGTGGGAGAGAAAACTTCAGCTCCCATCATGCTCTGAGAGGAACTCAGAAACTTTTTAATGCCCACCCTATGCAAGTGCTGCTGGGAAAGTGAGTTCTCAGCAAGGCCCTCTCTGGAGGAAGAGCCTAAGCAACATTTCCACTGCTGGGGAGGGAGAAAAAATACTGCAGTAGCTTCTCCAGGAGCACCACTGCAGACATAACTCTATCCTCGCCCGTAGTCGATAAATCCGGCTCTTTTGATTTGTTTTGCCGAGCTTTCCAGTTCCCTCCTCCCCATTCTGTTTTTGGGAGATTACATAAAATGGACTACTGACTATTACAAATCATTTTCAGTCAAACTGTTTATTTGTCGTGTCAGGGCAACCAGTCAATTATATTACATTTCTAACAGAACAAAGCAAACAAACAGACAAAATACAAAAATTGTGAGTTTGGTAGTTGATTAAGTGTCCTATCTGGCCACTTGGAGTGCTTCTGGTGTTGCTGCAAGAAGGTCCTCCATTGTGCATGTGGCAGGGCTCAGGGTGCATTGCAGCAGGTGGTCAGTGGTTTGCTCCTCTCCACACTCGCATGTCGAGGATTCCACTTTGTAACCCCATTTCTGAAGGTTGGCTCTGCATCTCATGGTGCCAGAGCGCAGTCTGTTCAGTGCCTTCCAAGTTGCCCAGTTTTCTGTGTGCCCAGGGGGGAGTCTCTCATTTGGTATCAACCATTGGTTGAGGTTCTGGGTTTGAGCCTGCCACTTTTGGACTCTCGCTTGCTGAGGTGTTCCAGCGAGTGTCTATGTAGATATTAGAAAACTATTTCTAGATTTAAGTCATTGACGTGCTGGCTGATACCCAAACAGGGGATGAGCTGGAGATGTCTCTGCCTTGGTCCTTTCACTATTGGCTGCTACTTCCCGGCGGATGTCAGGTGGTGCAATAGCGGCTAAGCAGTGTAATTTCTCCAGTGGTGTAGGGCTCAGACACCCCGTGATAATGCGGCATGTCCCCGTGATAAGAGCCACATCCACTGTTTTAGTGTGGTGAGATGTGTTCCACACTGGGCATGCGTACTCAGCAGCAGAGTAGCACAGTGCAAGGGCAGATGTCTTCACTGTGTCTGGCTGTGATCCCCAGGTTGTGCCAGTCAGCTTTTGTATGATATTGTTTCTAGCACCCACTTTTTACTTGATGTTCAGGCAGTGCTTCTTGTAGGTAAGAGCAAGGTCCAGAGTGACACCCAGGTATTTGGGTTTGCTGCAATGCTCCAGTGGGATTCCTTCCCAGGTAATCCTCAGATCTTGGGATGCTTGTCTGTTCTTAAGGTGAAAGGCACATGTCTGTGTTTTAGATGGATTAGGGATCAGCTGGTTTTCTCTGTAGTAGGCGGTAAGAGCACCTAGAGCTTCGGAGAGCTTCTGTTCTACCATCTCAAACTGATTTGGGCCCAAGCCTAGTTGGGATATGGGACACATTTTTAGGACACAGGTCTCAAGTTCTCCTGCACTTCTCCCTCTGAGCAAGAAAAACACTCTCTCTCCAACACATCATACAATGCAGATTTCAGTAGAGGACAAATCCAGAAGTGTGTAAGATGATGGCCACCAATAAATCTGATAGCAAGATTTCTCCACTCTTGCTGTGAGAAGCTAACATGACTTCCTTTCAGGAATTCTTACCCTCACTGTCTTCATCAAGCAACTGATGTAAGGAATCTTTGCCAAATTGAACATGAATGACAGTACTTGTGCAGGTGATCCTCGTATGTATGGGTTTATGTTGTCAAGAGGAGCTTTGTATTCATTGTGTTATCTGTCAAGGCTGTATCTTTATTATGAACACAGAGTATGACTTAAACATGTCTGAGCTCTGCAAATTTAATCTTCAGTTCTTGTATGCAAGTAGTTTATAAATTGCCCTCTTTGCAAATGGAATTCTTCCTTGATTACTTTATCAGTCTGTGGTGGATCATCTATAAGCTTTATGAAAGGGAATTTTGACAGATGCTTGTCTCGGCATGTAGAGTTCCTCATAAGAAAGTGGTAACTAAGAGCCAGAGAGATTTTGTACATTTCTTCTCATTTGTTGTTATTGCTATTATTTACTATCAAATCAACTTCAACATATGCCACCCTATGAATAAGAGATCTCTAAGATCCTTGATCATCAACTGCCCTGCTTAGGTCTTGCGAATGTGGCATCCTTAATTAAATCAATCTATCTGTGGTGCAGTCTCCCCCCTTTTCCTACAGCCTTCTACTTTATTAAGCATTATTTCCCAATGAGACATTAAATTGCAGGGTATGTCCAAAGTATAGAGCCTTATTGTAGTCATCTTCAGTGCTAATGAGAGTTCAAGTTTAATATGCCTTAAGGCCCATTCATTTGTCTTTTTAGCAGTTCATAATGTCTGTAGAACTCTTCTCTAGCATCACATTTCAAAAGACTTATGTTTCTTGCTGTGAGCTTTCTTCTCTGTCCGTCTTTCAAAACCATATATAGAACTCAGAAATGCTATGGCCTGGATAATTCAGATTTATGAACATTTTTTTTTAAATTTTGATGATCTAGTTCCTTCATGACTGTCTTTCTAAGTCTTAAGATCTCATCACATGCATGAGGTCCCATGTGGGGAAGCTTCACCACATAGCTTGGCCCCATGGTTTTCTATAAAACACAGGAAGCCTCCCATGTTCCAAGGGAAGCCTCCTTGTTCTTAATAATGCGTTTAGTTTATAGTTTGTATCTGATTCCATTAATCTTTGGTTGACTTACTTATTAGCCTAAAAGTCAGATTATGAACAAAAATAAATATGGGTACAAAATTAATTGCCATAAAGAACAAAATGACAAAAAAGAAAATGATACAAAAATTATCAATATCCAGATGGAGTTATCATAACAATTAAAGAAAGAGTTCCTGGCAGACATTCTCTCCTTAGCTCAAGAAGGCTAAAATATGTAAGTAGGCAGTAGGCATGTGCTATCCATTAGTCAAAATGTTCTAAACTCCTTCCAAAAATAGGGGGCGCTGGTGCTTCATTTCTAAAGTCTTTCCAAATTTTTGGTGGTCAAAATTTCAGAGCGCTAATTAAACTTACAAACCTTTGGAAGTACTTCATTAATGGCGGTCACGATTGAACAATAAGGAAAACATCACTGTAAGTGGGGAAACTTAAGGGGCTTCTCTCTCCCTCTTTCTTGAGCTATCATTATGAAACTTGCTAAAGCAGTAGAACACATTTACTGCAATTAGCTCACCAAATTTCAGAACATTTGACTTATCTATAGAATTTTGATGAATTTTCAAAGTTTTCATAAACAACTTTTTACCAAAACTCCAAGAGCTGTCTACTTAAACTTTGTATTCTATACACAAGATAGCAAAGGCATAAATCCCCAAAAGTTTCAGAAAGATTCACGCATCTATAGATTTTTGGGGTTTTTAAAAAGTTTAGACAAAAAACAATTTATCCCCCCCAAAAAGTGACAACAGCTATCCCCTTGAATGTCCATCTGTCTTTATTATTATTATTATTATTATTATCATTATTATTAAACTTTATTTATACCCCACCACCATCTCCCCAAGAGGAGTCGGGGCAGCTTACATAAGGCCACGCCCATCAGTACAGTAACACAGTATAACACAAAAACACAACAAAAAAATAAAAAATAACATAAAATACAAAACCAATATAAATAAAGAGCATAATAATATAAAATCAGAACATTAAACACTAAAATTATCACAGTGGGCAGGGCCAATTTCAAAGATTAAAATTTTAAAACCACTGGGTGATAGGGCAATGTAATATATCAGGACAGGGGATCTGGGGATAAGGCAAGATTTAATTGCACGTACCAGAAAATAAAGTGCTTCTGAGGGCATTTTTTGCAGAGTTTGGTCAGGAGTTAATGTACTTTCAGTCATTGAAGGCACACTGGAACTGTCAAGTTTACAGGTTCTTCCAAAAGATTGCCAGGATGGGGGCTTGCCTAATATCTCTGGGGAGCGAATTCCAGAGCTGAGAAGCCACTACAGAGAAGGCCCTCTCTCTCGTTCCCACAAGTCGTGCTTAGGATGGAGGTGGGAGCGAGAGAAGGGTCTCTCCGGAAGATCGAAGAGATTGTGTGGGTTCGTGAATGGAAATGCGATCGCGCAGGTAGGTTGGTCCCAAACTGTTCAGGGCTTTGTAGGTAAGAACCTGCACCTTGAATTGGGACTGGAAAATAATGACACACAACCACATAACTTCAACTTAGCACAGATCCTATTGCTTACTTTAGTCCTTTTTGTAAATATTTTATTTAGATTAACCCTAAACAGTGACTGCGAGGCCAGCCCTCACTTGGGTCCTACAGCCTCATTTGAGTCCTAAGCACCCTTGATTCTGGGAAATGTAGTTTACGACAGGGGTTTTTACAGTTCTCTACCATTGGGGGCCTGGCCTTTCCAAACTACTTCCTTATGGCGACACCAGCAAATAATGAGATTTTTAAAAGCACTTTATGTTCTCTTGGCTTTACCAAAGATACTTAATGGTTATAGTGAAAACTAGACTGACCTTGGGAGACATCTGAATTTTACAGGACATTTACAAAAAAAATATATGGGTAAATGATTCAAATTCTAAATCCACCACCGCTATCTTTCCTGCATGCCTCGGAAATAGCTTCTGTTCTGTCACGCGCTGGGCCTGTAACAATTGTCTTTTCTATAGGACGTATACTTTAAACCCAGCGGGAAGCCGGGGTGCCTCAAAGAAAGGTTCTCAGGGATTTTTCTGAAGTGATGGTCTTTAGAGTCTTTCAAGATATAACAAAGTCTTTATTAAGGAACAAACAACAAATCTTCAATGGTTCAAACAACACTTCAAGGCTTTCTTAGTCTAGTCCTCAAAGAACTGGTACCTGACTTTGATTAATTGTACTTTCTCTATAAGAAAAAAACCCTTTTTAACCTCTCCCAGGCTATCTATTATCTATGTCTCGTTGGTGTGGGTACTACTACCGATTCCAAATGCATCTGGGCATCGAGTAGACCTACCAGCCGAGGTTTGTAGATATTAAAGCTGGAATTCCGTGGGTCTGTAATGCTGTCCTTTCTCCGAGAATTCTTTGAAACTTCAGGGCTGTTTTCCCTCTGATGCTGTGAGGCCGAGTGGCTGTGAGCTCTCAGCCAGAGCCTTGGGTCCTTTCTCCTGGAATTTCTGTTTCCCTGGATGTTCTTGAGAAAGGATGCTTTTCTATGGGACGAGCAGGTCTACGTCCTATAGTTTAGCTTTCTTGTGTGAGACTGACCAAAAAATGGCTCTTTTCCCTCCCAGACCCCTGAACAGGGGGTGGAACCAAAGCTTAATTATGATTGACAGGAAGCCTGCCCTATGACTGCAAACAGATTGCAGAAAGAAAATAAAGTTGGAGCTACTGGTACAGCCGTACCAGCACAGCTTCGTATGCACAAATTTAACGAATCAGATATAAGTTTATTCCAAATTATGCACCAGCCCAGTAGCCAGGCATCTTTCTTCACTTATGAACTCTATCAGTTAAATATTGCAATCAAATTCTGTGATTCAGTAGGGGTACCACTGCCAGAAATGCCTTTGAACAATTACTGTGTTGTTGTGCAGTACCCTATTAATTTCAGTGGAGCATGCGCTGGATTCCTTCTTGATGGACTGTTCCCAGAATTTATAAAGAAGACCACTTCTCACGAGTTCATTATTTCATTTACACCATTTAGTTATTTTTTTTGTTCTGTTCACATGGTATTGCATCATTTAATTAACAAGATTTTGCATCGCATTATAAGTATATTATTTCTTACATATAGAAATAGCAAGTTGCAGCCATCAGCTATGTGTGAATTGCAAAGTCATGAATTACAAATTGTGAAACCATGAGCTAATGAATTACAAATGAATGAATTGCAAACTACAAATTATGCAAATTACACAAAGCCTGAAAAGTTTCTCAAAGGGTGTGAATTCTTATGTGAATATTCATTTTAAAAACGGAATACTCTGATCCAAGGAATTTAATGAGAATGAATGCTCTGATTTAATTTTTGAACTTGAATAACCCTGTTGGTTCCGGTTAGAGTTAACAAGTGTCTTCACTATGATATATACATCTGTGTAACAAATCAATGCCTTTGTAGGACCAAGAAAACACAAACCAGACGGATTCCCTACCAGCATGCTTGTGGTTCTTTTGCAGCTTGCTTATCTTTTGGACATTTAAAGGTTGTTTTGCACCCAATGCTGAGAAGTGTGATAGGAATGTGGAATAAATACAAGGAAATATTCAAAACTAACACCAATAATAATGGATAAAAAAAAATCCCCAAAAAATTAAAAAATATATTAGATTAAAAAATTAAGAGAGAAGAATATAGATAAAATTGGAAATTAGATAAAAGCAAACATGAGGAAGGAAACTATATTGAGAGAATTTAGAGATATTAAACTCTCATGGTTCCATTGCTTACAGTTAGAGCAATGGTTCAAGGATTGGATAAAAAAATAATGGGGAAGTTGAACAAACGATACAAAAGGAAAGAGCGATGGGAGGATACCACAAGCTGAAAAGAATAACTAGCAAATTATATAAGATAATAATTGATATTAAGGGGGAAAAATAAAGGATGTAACGTTAAGAGAGATATAGGAGGAAGACCTAGGGATTAGAATAAAAGAAGCGGATTGGGTACAATTTTGGGATCAAAGATATCTAAAGAAAATTATTACAAATTGGTTTGGAAATGGTACTTAACACCAGTAAAGATTGCAAATATTAACAGGAATTACACAAAAAATTGTTGGAGAGGTTGCCAAGAGGTGGGTACATATATACATATGTGGTGGCAATGTAAATATGTAAATGAATTTTGGGGGAGGGTATTTGGAGAAATGGAAGCTACAATGGACATGAAGATAGGGAAAAAGTGCAAGTATTGCATTGTTGTCACTATATAATGTTAACAATTTGAAAAAAACCAGAGAAAGATGCAATAGATAACATGTTAACTGCAGCAAGATTACTGATAGCGAAGAATTGGAAAGGTAAAATAAACATATCAGTTGAAGAATGGTATAAAGAATTATGGAAAATAGCAATAAATGATAAATTGACATGTAGGTTAAGAGTCAGGAAAGGAGTATGGAAAGAAAATGATTCTGATAAAGTTAGGGGAAAATTTATTGAGAAGGGCTTAAAAGAAGTAGACGGGAAATTACCTCCACAAGAAGAAATGGCATTTTGGAAAGAGAATGCGAATTGAAGTGGCTCGGAAGGTGGGGGGGGGGGGCACAGAGGTGGGAAAAAAGTATGTAAGATATATATACACTTATGGTTATTGTAACAAATTGAGGATGGAATGTAAGAGAACTGAAGGTATTTTTTAAAAACCAATAAAAATATTTAAAAAAATAAAGGTTGTTTTCCTTCCTTCTGATGAGTGGCTTCCTGCAACATGGACCCAGCACTCATGTTGTTGTGTTGTGGAGAAGCACTGACTGCTCTGACAGAGCAGAACAGTGGTTTGTCATGTTTTCGAGGGCAAGGATTCCTTGGGAAAATCAGATGAAAGCTAAACCTAAATACAATTTCCCAAGTAACAAGAAAGAAGTCAAGGGCAGAAAATTGGTTTGTTTTTTTTTAAAAAAAAAAGTGGGTCGTGACTCACAAATTAAGAGACCAGAGATAGTGTTTTACTGTTAGTGATGTTGTAACTATAGAGTCTGCACTTCAGCACCAGAAAAGGGGACCTTGAGTTGAGCATAGTTAGGCTTTTAAGAGGAACTTTTAAATATTTTCAAAATATCACAATTTTAGTCAGGGAAAGAAGAAATTCCTTTGTCACAAGGAAAGTCACTGATAAAAGACAAGAGGCACTCATGCCACTTCCACATCCAAGCAGACTTTCTCAAAAGCAAATGTACCAGAGGATTAAAAACACAAAGCATACACGGGAAGAGCAATGCAATGCTTTTTTTACTGCCACAGCTCAGACCTTGAGACAAAAAAGTTTCAATGGACTTTGGAAACTTTAAAATGTTCTGCTGTAGTTATAGTTGCTTCAAAACATTTGTTGCTCATTTCAATCTGGATGAAAACAGATGCGAAAAAACACAGGGATTTTAAAAAGATGAAAGAAATGTGGCAAAGACACAAGGCAGATAGCCTCTTCAGTTTTGATGAAGCTTCTCGGGGAAGTCAGGCCCACAAATACAGGCAGCTGCAAAAACAATTGCACTCTGGTCCAATTTATCTGTTGGCAATGGTTAATGGAATTTGTGAGACAGTGGCTTGCTTTTACTAGGCAGGATTCTTTTAATATATGTGTGTTATCGCAACAATTTTTATGCTTATATTTTGTTTTGTTAATCTTATGGTTATGTTATTATTATTTTTTTTACTTTGCATGTTTTGTGATGTTATCTAGTAGGCCTGGGTAACAAAGGAAAAATTTGTTTCTAAAATCGATTCGTTTTTTGGGGTTTTTTGCGTTTCAATATTTAAAAGAATTCCGAAATTTTCCTTTTAAAAAGTTTGATATTTACGAAATTTCGTTAATATTAACGAATCAATTCGGTTGCGCAACGTTAAAATAATAGTTTTAAATAATAGTTTTAACCTCGGAGAAGGAAAGAGGGGGGAAAGAGAGAGAGAGGAGGGGTGAGATCTCTATTCTGGTTTGACAATGCTTCTCAATAATAATAATAATAATAATAATAATAATAATAATAATAACAAACCACTTTCTGCCTTCGTGCTTGTAAGGCACAGTGAAAGCACTACTGAAAGATGGCCATCCATTCTTAATAATAATAATA
The DNA here is from genome assembly GCF_037176765.1 of Anolis sagrei. Taxonomy (NCBI): domain Eukaryota; kingdom Metazoa; phylum Chordata; class Lepidosauria; order Squamata; family Anolidae; genus Anolis; species Anolis sagrei. Next base: position 134,036,217 of record NC_090024.1, on the reverse strand, counting down.
ATAATAATAATAATAAATATAATAAATATAATAGTTTTAACCTGGAGAAGGAAAGAGGGGGGAAAGAGAGAGAAAGGAGGGGTGAGATCTCTATTCTGGTTTGACAATGCTTCTCAATAATAATAATAATAATAATAATAACAAACCACTTTCTGCCTTCGTGCTTGTAAGGCACAGTGAAAGCACTACTGAAAGATGGCCATCCATTCTTAATAATAATAATAATAATAATAATAATTATTATTATTATTATTATAAATATAATAGTTTTAACCTGGAGAAGGAAAGAGGTTAGGCAGGCAACAGGCAGGTCTCTGAGTGCTGCACTGCTGTGTCTCTTTGCCCAATGCACGCAGGCCAGAGTGAGGAACGAGGTGAGGTGACGACAGGAGGAGAGGAGAATTTGATCCACTTAAGCAGAGGCCAGGGACCCGGAAGTGGGGTAAATGCCGACCGCTTGCAACCAGGGAGAGGGGAGGGAAACAACTATAAAACTTGCACCAGACATACGGAAATAATAACGAAACAATTACAAAACAATTACTAAATAGCTTTAAAAATTCATTTCGTTTTTTAGTTGCTCCTGAATGGTTTGTTATCGCTTCGTTATCAAGAAAAATAACGAATTATTAACGAATTACGAAATTAACGAACGAAACCGCCCAGCCCTATTATCTAGGAATCGCTCTGAGTCCCCTCAAGAGGATGGAGCAGTATATAAATAAAGTATTATTATTATTATTATTATTATTATTATTATTAAAAGGAAATGTGTTGAGTCATATGGAAAATGTATATTCTATTGCAGATGACCTTCAAAACCACTAGCAACTTTCTAATTAACCACTAGCAACTTTCTAATTAAGGCTCCCATTCCAAGCTCATTTATTAGGGAGTAAGTTTCACTGGGAAAGCCAGTATGGCATAGTAGTTCGAAAAGGAGGAGGAGGAGGGGAGGAGGTTTCAAATAACTCAGAAGACTTCAGAATTCAGACTGACAGAGTTTTGGAGCACAATACTCCTGATAGTGAGGTCAGGAGCACTGAACAGACTGCGCTCTGGCACCACGAGATGCAGAGCCAACCTCAAGAAATGGGGCAACAAAGTAGATGTCAGAATTGACTCGAAAGCACCTAACAGAACAAAGCCCTAGTGGACACATGGTGTGATTTCCTTTTCAGTGGATATATATACATGTATATAAATGTATATATGTATAGATGAACAGATTTTTTTAAAAAAAATTGAAACATTAATTAATTAAAATTAAAATCTAAGAATTGTGGTAAAATTAGATTTCAAAATGCAAAGATAACTATAGACACCATAAGTACTGGTGAAATAATTACAGTTCACCTGTATTGCTTGAATGAACACAGCGACCTTTGTTGACCATCTGAAATACAGTAATGTTAACACCAGGCTAATTATCCTGGAGAAGGTTTTCACCCGTGAGCAAAGCATAGATCTTGTGTGCCAGCCCTAGCATTTCACAGCTAGTACAAATCATATGGTAAGCAATTATTATCATGTAGTATTGTTATGTTCATGTATATTTTCTATTTTAACTCTCCTTTTCAAAAAGCGAATGAGCTGAAAAGGGAAGAGGAGCAAACAGTGAATGGCTGTTTGTTGTCAGTAGCCTTAAATAGCTTTTTTCAGGCCTGGGAGAACTTGGGACATCACCATCTTGGCAAAATCACTGGAAAACCAGTGGGAAGCATTATATTCGAAATTGACAAGTTGAGTGGGAGCCTGACACTCTTTAAAAATCTGTCCCTCTTTGCACTCACTTATGAGGAGTGATACTATTGTGGGAAATAAATAAATAATTACAAATAATAGAATATAAATAGAAATGTAAAAAAAGCAGAGGGGGGATCTTACTTCCCCTTCCCCCACACTCATTATGTGTGCTTCAATGTGGGAAAGATGGATATGTTTTGACATTCGTACTCTTACTATTGCTACTTAAAGAAAACAGTAGTTTCTTACCTTAGAAATGAATCTTGCTTTTTTCTCTCTCTAAACCATTCATTAAATCATCCGTCTATCCTGTCCGCAAGAGTTGTTTTTATAGTAATCAGGTCCAAAGAACTCATTATTGGATTGAGCATGCATGTCCTCTGTTCATAATTGTTACGATACTCCTTCCAGTGTCAAATGCCATATTTTTTTTATTTTCTAAAAGTTTTGGCATTATATCTCGTCTTTCCAACGAATGAACAAGACTAAGGACTTCATCCGTCAGAGTTAGGAGGAAGTGGGGGAAAGTGGATGAAACCATCTTATTTATTTATTTACAGTATTTATATTCCGCCTTTCTCACCCCAAAGGGGACTCAGGGTGGATCACAATGTACATATACACGGCAAACATTCGATGCCGTTTTTGACATACAAGACATACAGACAGAGGCCATTCCGCAGTACTTCCATTTCGGATTCTGGAAGTTGCTCGATTCGGCCACAGGGGGAGCTGTTGCTTCGTCCACTATGACGTCGAGCCTTTTTGATTGTAGTATTTCCTCCTCACTTTCCGGCATTTTTATGGCATCATAAATTAGCCTCTCCACTTTAAGTGGTCTCTAAATCCTCTACTCACAGCTCACAGCTATTTTTGAACTGCTTAGGTCGACAGTGAGCTGGGCATATTTTTTAACAGCTTTTTTTAAACAGCTATTAATAGTCGGGCACTCAACTCTGAAGTTGCCACCTTTCGGTCAACAGTAATTTATTGCAGCTGATTAACCATTTGTGCTTACCCTGTTGTGTTTACCCTATTCCTTCCCATCTTTCCCTGTCTGTACCTGTCTTCCCCCTGTTTTCACCCATCTGGAATCTGCATGAAGTTGAGTAATACATGACTCCTGAAGATAGGCTTCAAGCTCCATTTCATAGAATAGAATCATAGAATCATAGAATCAAAGAGTTGGAAGAGACCTCATGGGCCATCCAGTCCAACCCCCTGCCAAGAAGCAGGAATATTGCATTCAAATCACCCCTGACAGATGGCCATCCAGCTCCTGTTTAAAAGCTTCCAAAGAAGGAGCCTCCACCACACTCCGGGGCAGAGAGTTCCACTGCTGAACGGCTCTCACAGTCAGGAAGTTCTTCCTCATGTTCAGATGGAATCTCCTTTCTTGTAGTTTGAAGCCATTGTTTCGCATCCTAGTCTCCAAGGAAGCAGAAAACAAGCTTGCTCCCTCCTCCCTGTGGCTTCCTCTCACATATTTATACATGGCTATCATATCTCCTCTCAGCCTTCTCTTCTTCAGGCTAAACATGCCCAGCTCCTTAAGCCGCTCCTCATAGGGCTTGTTCTCCAGACCCTTGATCATTTTAGTCGCCCTCCTCTGGACACCTTCCAGCTTGTCAATATCTCTCTTGAATTGTGGTGCCCAGAATTGGACACAATATTCCAGGTGCGGTCTAACCAGAGCAGAATAGAGAGGGAGCATTACTTCCCCAGATCTAGACACTATGCTCCTATTAATGCAGGCCAAAATCCCATTGGCTTTTTTTGCCACCACATCATGAGCCAACAATGTGATGTGATGTGGGATTTCAATGTGCTTAGGAAACGGGGCCCCACAAATTCCAACCAGAAGTGCCCTCACGTCATGTGATGGCCACCGTGGGACTCCTATGTGGCTCTATTTCCTAAGCACATGGAAATGGAGCCTAAAGAACGTCTGATGAGGTCCATAGATGTCTTCCTCATTTTATCTTCATGATAATTATTTGAGCTGGATAAAGCTGAAAGAGAGAGATCACCCAGTGAAAATTTCTGCACAAGCATGCTTAGGATCACTTTCAAAGGATTCTGAATTCTGAGATCAACACAGCCTTTTACAGAGACACAGGCTTTTCCAATTCTATAAAATAAATATTCTGCCCAAATTCAGCTATTCAGCAACAATTACACCAGCAAATGTACACAGAAACAATTCACCGGTCTGCAATAGAAAATCTTTTAATACTGTAACTGTTTTAAATACATTTTGGGATGCTGAATTTTTTAAAAAAATCACACCACACCATTCTTTCATAAATTATATTGCTAAGTTCATTCAGTCAGATATTCAAACATGGGGAAAAAATCAAAACCAATGGTGAAAAGGCTCTATGTGATAGAGTAAATCATTTTCCGATTTTGACTGCCAAATTTCTAGAAAATCAACATGCATTTTAAAAAGGTTTTTATGACCCTCAATTTAGTAAGCTTATGTTAGGTTTTTGAACAAGTGTGGCTATATGAACAAGCCATATTTTCCATTCAGTTTTTATTTCTGCAAATGTGTAAAGCTGGTTCTCTAAATAAACAACATTTGATAAGTACAAACAGTAAGCATACCCACTGCTATTTGTCCTGGACAAATAAAAAAAAGCATATATAAGCTTTGATGGTCTATAAGTTAAAAGATAGAGAGCGAGAGAGAGAGAGAGAACTTTTAACTTAGACCATCAAAGCTTATTTCAATTCTATTTTTTTCTGAAAGGACTGTAGGATTGTTTATTTAATGGAATGTGATTATTAAAGGGCACAGCTGGATGGAAACCAAACTCTTCCCTTTCCTTGTTCCTCATTTTCCTTTATGTGATGTTACCACAGTTTAAAAGCCCTTTTCCATGTGACACAGAGCAACAAGGCTTTCTCCTTTTCTCCACACCAGGTCTGCACAACTTGGCAGTAGTAAAAGGCCAAACAGAAATAGACTAGACTTCTTCAGGTCGCATTCCAGAATACCCCCCCCCACCCCACCCAAAAAAACCCCAACCAAAAATAAGTATTCAAAGCAGTTCTGGTCCCAAGCATTTTTGATAAGGGATTCTCAAGATATAATCTGTTTTTCAGGGATTAGGAGAGGGTGCTGCATGAACTTTCCACCCTCCTCCAGAAGTAAGCACAAACTTTTGCTTCCATTTGGCACAAACTAAGTCCCTCACTGATGTCTGGTCTAGGCAAGCAAATGCAGGCATGACCCTACCACTTCCACTTAACATCGTGGTGTCTCAACTCCACAGACTCTGCCTGTTCCCTGCCAAGTTTTTTTCTCCTTCTCCTTCTCATTTAGGTACAGAGATGGGAAGTGAGGAAAGGAGCTGCCCTTGGAAGGAAAATGCAGGCGAAAGTGTGCCTCTGAGGGAGTGTAAGAGGAAAAAGGAAAGGTGCTTCAATCTCCAAAAGAGTAAAAAAAAAAAAAAGTGACATCCAGGATTGCCACACACACATGGCACTGGGTGGCAGGGCATTAGAAACTGAAATGGCCAAACTATGCTGGTGTGTGTATGAGCACATGTGTGTGGGCATATGTGATACTAGCGGTGGTATGCTTGGGCTACTCTGTGTTTGGAGCATCCTCCCTACCACAGCCCAGCTTGTTTTTGGACCCGGTAGCTGCTTTTTCCCTCCCCTCACTCAAGTGCTGAGGAAGGAAGGGACAGGAAATTAATAATAATAATAATAATAATAATAATAATAATACTTTATTTATACCCCACCACCATCTCCCCAAGGGGACTCGAGGTGGCTTAGATGAGATGAAGCCCAACAACACATCAGTAAAACAACAAAGCAGTAAACAAATAAAACAATACAATTAATATAACTCACATATAAGCAATAACACACAAAAATTTAGAACCTTATGGTCCATTGACTGACCCTCCATAGCTTGATGGGGCAGCTACCTGGCACAAGTCACAGGCCATATGGAGTCCTGTCAGGGGCTGCATCTGGCTCACGGGTTGTGTCTTGTGCAGGCCCACTCCACACCTCTTTAATAATAGTTGCCATCCATATCGGTGCCCTGCTCACCCCACCAGCTCTGGGAAATGGGAAATTATTGTTTCCATTTGATGTTTGATGTTTTATCTTATGTCTGTTATAACAGGCTGTGCTTCTTCTTTAATTTTGATTTGCTAAGTTATAATTAATATTTATATGTTGAGTTGTGTAAATTTTGTTAGCATAGATGTATTGTTTTTGTATTCGGGCACTGAATGTTTGCTTTTTATGTTTGGAATCCACCCTCAGTTCCTCTGGGGATATAGAGCGGAATATAAATAAAGTTTTATTATTATTATTATTATCATCATCATCATCATCATCATCATCATCATCATCATCATCATCTTCATCTTCCCCTTATGCATTTGTGGGTTTTCTCATGCACACCTGCTGAACACTTCTCAGGCTACATTTACTTACTGCCACATAATGCAGTTTGAAACTCATATAATGCAATGTAGATGTGGCCTGTGAGAGCCTCTCCCTCTTTCACTATTTCTATTCCTTTTTCTTTCTAGCTTTCCCTTTCATCTCAACATGCTTTTCTCTTCTTTCTCCATACATACACAGTCTTTCTCATTCTGCATTCCCATATCACCATCATCCAACTTCTGTTCTTCTCCCCCCCCCCATGTGTGTGTGTGTCCTCCCCTTTTGGTCAGCTGTTACCAAAAGTGTTGTCTAATTCAAAGAGGCACGAATGGAGGACAAAAAGGAGAAATGTGTCAAGAGGAAGGCATGTCATGTTTGCATTCCACCTGGAAATCAAAGTCCTCATTGCCAAAGAACATTCGGATCAAGAATCGGTCTCTACAATCACCTGAAGACCCACCACCAAGACTGTACACTTGGAAGGCAATCATACTTGGCTGTGCTGTCACGCACTGGGCCTATAATAATTGTCTTTTGAACAGGACGTGCTCTTTGTGCCCAGCAGGAAGCTGGGTTGCCTTGGCTGAGAGGCCCTAAGGATTTTCCAATACAAAAGTCTTTAGATGCTTGAAAAGTTTAACAAAGTCCTTTATGAGGTTCTTGTAGGTTTTTTCGGGCTATAGGGCCATGTTCTAGAGGCATGATAATAAAGAATGATAATAAAGTCCTTTATTATTGTTTAGAGCTTCAACAATTTAAACAAACACTTCTCAGATTTTCAACAAGTCAAACAAATGCTTCTTAACTTGCCCAAATGGACAGGTAACTGGCTTCGTGAACTGTTTCCTTTCTTTAAAAGGAAAACCCCTTTTAACCCCTCCCAGGCAATCTACTTTCTATGCTTGCTGGTGTGGGCTCTACTCCAGGCTCCTAGTTACCTGACTAGACCTACTAGCCAAGGCTTGTAGATTCTCCAGCTGGAGTTCTTTTGGATCTTTTCCACAAAAGATGTGGAGCTATTTTTCCCAGATGCTGTGTTTCCACCGGATGCTGTGAGAAACGAAGCTTGTCTACAGATGGAGCTGATCCACGTCCTGTAGCTAAGCTTTCCACTATAAGACTGAACTAAAAATGGTTTCCTTTCCCTCCCAGAGCCCTGGAAAAAGGGGCGGAACCAAAACTTAACAATGATAGACAGGTCATTGGCCCTATAATTGCAAACCAAGGGAAGCCATCTTACTGCAAAATGCATGGAACCTTGGAATATATGCAAACACTCAATAGAAAGAAAATGAAGCTGAAGCTCCTGGTACAGCCATACCAGCACATTGGCCATGGATGATAACCTATGATGATCCCCTCCCCACATCTCCAAGTTGTTCTCATCTTATCCCACCCTGGTCCCACTCATGCTCTTACTCCTCCATTCCTTACCTATATATGCCTACACTTTTCTTCTCTTTCACTCCATCTTTCTATCCCTAACATGTTATTCATTGAGCTCCTCTCCCAAAAGAAAAATTTGAAACCATGCCTACAATATATTGTGATCACATCCAGGTTGTTTTAAAATGTAAGTCTCATTTGACTTAATAGATCCTTCTGCTGAGTAGCCATAATAGATAAGATTGCCCTGTAGGTTGAGCAGCAGTGTTTCATCTCCTCTTTAACCCACCCAAAAATTTGATTATTCTGAGGATGAGGTAGGATTAAATAATCAGGTTGTATAGCAGTTTGTGAAACCTTATTTTTTTACTTTGAAAAAGTCTGTTTGTTTGAATCATAAACTTAAAGTTCATGCTTGCAATGTTGTTTTTAAAAGCGTTTGAAAAGGCTTTACTCCCCACCCCCCCCCCCTTCTGTACAGAGCTTGAACAACAGAATTTCCAGTCACAGAAATATTTTTCATTGGTTGCACTTTGCTTTTTTTACTTGAATGACAGGTTCCGAGCATCTATGGTTAATGCTTAATGTACCATTGCTTGACCATATCAGCAGCGCCCACCTCTTGTGACATTCCTAGGGGCCCTTTCCTGGGTCTCAGGTTTTGGCCTGGGGTGTTCCCGAACTGATGACCTAGAAACACAGCATTGATGCATAGTAAAAGCGAAAGAAGTAGCAATGACGCCTAGCAAGTTTGAGGTGAAAAAATGCAAAATGAAGGTGGCCACTCACAGTGAGAGGCAGTCACATTACTCTTGTTAACACACTGGAGACTATGTGGGAAACAGACTCAGTCAGACTCAGAAATAAACTATTTCACAACTATTTTATTTTCAACACATATCTCTTTCCTTGTGACAGATGTCTCCAAAAAGATTATGAAAAAAGGCAAAAGCTTCCATTGGAAATGATTTTTTTTTAAAAAGATTTTCCGACCACCCTGTGTTACTGTAAAATGCAATTCATTGTTTCAAGATCTTGTAATAACGGAAAACTTCTGTTTGAACTTAAAATGTGGAATTTCTCCCTTGGTTGGCAAATTATATATTATGACAGGGTCAACTCACCCATCACTAACTCTAACCTGGAGGAGTAATCAACCAGAAAATATAATGTGAAACAAAATGATCAGTTGGGGATTGTTTTTAGAGGAATGTGGAATGCCATTATTATATACAAGTCAACCGTGATTATTAACTCACAAGCAGGTAGAAAAGGAGCAGTGGTTATTTTTAGGAGACAATGAAGTCACGCTGAATTGAATGCATAGTGCTGCTCAGATAATATGAGAGAGCGTGTTAGAACAAAGGAATGCTGCTGTATGACTTATATGCACGTAGATCTCTGAATAATTTTTACATATTTCTTCTTTTATTGGTTGTAAGTATTAGAATGTATGTGCAGTAGAGTTTGATTATTTATTTTAATAATACTACTACTACTACTACTAATAATAATAATAATAATAATAATAATAATAGACCATGGTGGATGCTGCTGATTCTGGACATCCATTGACAAGTGGGATACAGAATCAAAATACAAATGAACAATCATAGAAGCGGCAGAAATATACAATGCCAGAAAACTGAACTGCAAAAGCTCTGGCATAAACCAGTACAGGTGGTCCCAGTGGTCATCGGCACACTGGGTGCTGTGGCAAAAAATCTCAGCCAGCATTGGAAACCATAAACATTGACAAAATCATGATCTGTCAACTGCAAAAGGCCACCTTACTTGGATCTGCACGCATCATTCGAAAATACGTCACACAGTTCTAGATTCTTGGGAAATGTTTGACTTGTGATTTTGTGATATGAAATCCAGCATATAAATCTTGTTTGCTGTGACATACTGTTTTTGTGTCAGTAAAATAATAATAATAACGACAGCAATAATAATCTTTATTTGTATCCCACCCCATCTCCCCAAGGGGACTCAGAATGGCTTTTGGTGTTGCTGCTGCTTCCTCCTCCTCCTCCTCCTCTTCTTCTTCTTTTTATTATTATTCTTATTCTTATTCTTCCCCCACTTCTTCCTCTTCTTCTTCTTCTTCTTCCCCGTCTTCTTCCTCTTCTTCCTCTTCTTTCCTGTTCTTCAGTTGGGAGTAAACAGTTCCGGCCCAGCGTATCTGTCCGAACGCATCTCCCTCTACGTCCCACCTCGGAGTCTGAGATCCTCTGGGGAGGCCCTGCTCTCGGCCCCGCCTCTGTCACAAGTGAGATTGGCGGGGACGAGGAGCAGGGCCTTCTCAGTGGTGGCTCCTCACCTATGGAATTCACTCCCTGGGGAAATTAGATCAGCAACATCTCTCCTTTCCTACAGAAAGAAATTAAAAACATGGATGTGGGACCAGGCGTTTGGGCAATCTGGCAGATGAATAAAGGACTGTGACGATGGATAGGAATAGACAATGTGGAACGAAGTATGGCCTCTGAGTTGGCAAACGCTGTGCTTGAGATTGGCTATCGACTGTGAGATATATTGTTGTTTTAATTGTTTTAATTGTTAACCATTTAATTGCTGTTTTTATATGTTATTGTATTTAGCTTCTTTTAGTTGTTATTGTAATAATTTATTGTTTTTAACTATTTGTGATTACTGCTATGTATTTTATTTGTTGAATTGTTGGCATCGAATTGTGCCAGTTGTAAGCCGCCCTGAGTCCCCCCTCGGGGGTTGAGAAGGGCGGGGTAGAAGTATTCGAAATAAATAAGTAAATAAATAAATAAATAAATAAAGTAACTGCTTTGGGGGATGAAGATCAGGCATTTTAACAATGTGGCCAGTCCAGAGGAGTTGATAGCACAGGAGCATCGCTTCAATGCTGGTGGTCTTTGCTTCTTCTGGCATGCTGACATTTGTCCACCTGTCTTCCCAAGAGATTCGCAGGGTTTTTTGGAAGCAACACTGATGGAGTCATTCCAGGAGTTGAGTGTGGTGTCTGTAGACAATCCATGTTTATATGTGCAGTATAGTTTGATTATTTCTTTTAATAAGAATAGGAAAGCATGGTAATAATAATAGTAGTAGTAATAGTAATAATAACAATAAAAACTTTATTTGTATGCTGTCCCATCTCCCTGAAGGCACTCAGAGTGGCTTACAACAGTGCAACAGTGCAAACAATAGGCAGTAATAAGTCTAACAATCAATTTAAAATTTGATCAGCAAAAAAGACAACACAAAATCAATATGGAAGTAAAATAAGACATATTAAATTGGCACAAAAACCATCCTCTATAAATGATTATGTGATTATGATATATAAAAGCAATTAAAACATCCCAGCCACTTCCCCGGTTACTAAAAATTGTAGATTTGTCCTTTTTAAAAATGGGAGGGAAAGTCAGAAGGTTCTGAAGCTCACATTCTTGACAGCACTTTTACCTATGATTTTCTGCTTTTTTGCACTGCTCCAGATGGTAACATAACAGACCTTTTCCTCCTTTTCCTACATGCCTAAGGCTATGCTACCGGTTTGTCCCCAGAGCTGCATAGGCAGAAGTAGGTTGTTTCATTTAATTGGCAAATGTATAGCCTGCTTTTCAACAATTGTCCTTAAGTGTTCAACAATTGTTCTCCAAGTAGGTTACTGTTAAAAGACAATGAAATTGCAATTATATGGGTGCATAATTCTTTACTAATCTCTTTTTTTTTTTTGAAGGAAGCAAAGAGTAATTGTAGCAATATTATTCCCAATGGGTACACATATTTACCATTTTGAGAACTATTCAGTTTAAAATTAATTATGTGCAAAATGCTGCATTTTTCCTGTACAGAAATATTATTTTCTGAGCGGAAAATGCTGGTTCCTGCACAAAAAATGCTGTCTTCTTAACCCTTTGCTTTTGAAACAGACAGATGACAATCAAGAAAGAGGATTGTCAAGAAAGACAAAGACTTTAACCAAGGCCCAGACATGTAGCCGGGGGGGGGGGGGGCTCGGAGGGCTTCAGCCCCCCCCCCCCCCGAAATTCTCACGGTGGTTCACGAAAAGGCCTTACTGGTGCATTATTTAAACTGTTGTGTTTATTCATATCGTGATCTGATCACCATACTCAATATATCCCATATGCATGGGGGTATTGGGGTAATGATACAAAAGGTTTGCTAGGCTAGACCCTCTTTCACTCAGACTCAGCCTCCCCCCCCCCGAAACTCAGCCCCCCCGCAAAAAAAAACCCTGAAAAAAATTCACCCCCCCCCCCCGGAAACGAAATCCTTGCTACGGGCCTGCCAAGGCCCCTTCCACACAGCTGAATAAAGCCCCACTTTTTCTGCTTTGAATTGGAATATATGGCAGTGTGGACTCAGATAACACAGTTCAAAGCAGATATTATGGGATTTTCTGCCTTGATACTCTGGGTCATGTGGCTGTGTGGAAGGGTCCTAACTTGCTTATATGCAAGAATATTTAGTCAAAATGAGAGACAATAATAATAATAAACTTTATTTATACCCAGCCACCATCTCCCCATAATATCGGAGTGGCTTACATGAGGCCAAGCCCGGCAATGCATTACAGCAAAATAAAATACAGAACAACAAAAAATAACATCACAATAGAATAAATAAAATATTCAAGTAAAATAAACAGTGCAAAATAACGTAACTAAGAATCAAACACAGTGGGCAGGCCAAATGCATGACATAAAATGATAAAACTCTGGATGAGAAAGTAGTGAAACAGTATATTTGTGAGGGAGGAGCTCGTAGGGGGCAGAACAGTGGAGTTAGGCCTTCAGTAGGGTGGGGGGAAGTGCAATCTGAGGACATCACTGTAGGTGAAAACAACAGGAATGAAATATGTGGTCACTCTTCAAAGATCCAGCCATGAAGAATTTGGAGAAAAAATAGAATTGCATAAAGATTATGGCCATTTAATTTTAAAATGTACAAATGCATTTAAAAACTTGGAACTAAAGATGAACATGCCAAATGATAAGGTGGTCCAGCAGAACTAATGCGGAAACACACAACCTGTCAGTTTCCTTGTGTACGCCATCTACCAAGACAACCAAAGCTCTCTCTGTTTCATAAGGAAGCCTGAAACCAGGCTCCCTTATGATTCTCTAAACTGGCTACCTCCCAATCTGGGTTGGGAGCACAACATAGATAGAAAAGGGGGATTGTACATTGCACATTACATCCAACAGTCCACCATTATCCACCATTATCCAAAAGGGAAATAATAATAACAATAGCAGTAATAGCAACAACAACACCACCAATAAATTTATTACCTACCAGGGTTGGATAGGTTAGTCTGGAAGAATCTAAAAGTTGGAAAAAAAATCTTACAACTTTTGACTTCCGAAGCAGTTTTGAACCATGTAGGAAAGGTGAGGGGAAATCCGAATTTGAACCACTTACCCTTTTTTCGGGAAATATTATATAATGTTGGGATGTCTCCCAAGGTTATGTTAATTTTCACAACCATTAAGCAACTTTGGTAAAGCCTAAACTTTTAAAATCCTCATGCTTACTGCCACTGATGCAAGGAGGGATAAGGTGGGCATGGCTAATCACAGACATCTTTAACTGTAATTTGTGAAGGCCAGGCCCCCAATGGTAGAGATTGCAAAAGACCCTGCTGTTAACCTACATTTCCCAAACTGCCTTGCTGCTTGTTAGCAAAATGGCTGAAGGACCCAAAATAGCTGTCTGTAGCAGTCTTTGTCTAAATATAAAATAAACTGAATGATTCTAAAGAGGTGTCTAAAGAAGGCAGCAAAGCAATAGGCAACTTTTGCAAAGCCAAGAAAACATAAACTACTAAAAAAAAAAACCCAATCATTTCAATTTGGCCTGATTGCCATGAACAAGGCACTGGGTTAGCCAGCCACAGCTAACCAGCCAGCCCTTTACAGTCAGTAAGGAATGACAAAATAAAATGTTTGATTGCATCTGCAAAAAAGGAATAAACAGATGGATGTATCTTGAGGGTCCCCTCCAACTCAGTAGAGGAAGCAAATGGATGTCAGGAGAGTTTGGATGTTGCCTTTCTGCCCAGAAGGGGGTCAGTCTAGATGTCCCTTGATGGGGTCTGTACTATGATTTCTGTTCTCCGCCAATTTAACACCGTTTATGCCACACAAAGTATTTGGAGTAGAACAACTACTTTCAAAGTAAAGCCCACCCAATGAAACAGGAAATAACACTTTCAAACCAGGAATAGATTTTCTTTATTATTAAAAATATTTTTTATAAAACTTTTGAAAATTCACCAAAAATCCATGGAGAAGTGAAAGGTTATGAAATTTGGCATGCTAACAGTGGTCCATTTGTTCTACTACTGTGACAAGTTTCATCAGGATTGGTCTAAAAATGAGGGAGGGAGAATCCCCTGAATTTTCTCCAGTGTGAGTACTGTTTTTTTTTCCTACTGTGCATTAACGAATTGATTCAGAAATTTCAGAAGTTTTGATATTTTTTTAAAAAAAGTCGGAAGTGACTTTAGAATTACATCTAAATCTAGTTTTGAACTAGCTTTTTGGATTAACCAAGCCTATTACCTACCTCTCCCTGTGACTCGAAACAGGATACAACATTATTAAAACAAGATCCAAAACATTATTAAAAAACAAACAAAATTCCCAGAGTTAAAACACAAGTTAAAATCCATGGATAAAATGCAGATTAAAATTCACAACTTAAATTGACCAGGTAGGCCTGCCAAAAGGTATGTCGTAAATCTGCTTCCACTTCAAAAACAGGCCACCAAATCCTAACATGTGAGGATGATAGAAACCACTTTAAGAAATGGGACAGTATTGAGCATTCCTCTTCTCCACAGTCTTTCCTCATGCTAAGAGTCCAGACTAACCTTTGGTTACCACCAAAGAAGTGATACAAATAGGAAGGGAAAAGAATATGCTTCATTACATTCTTATCACAATGTGATTGTTTAGATTAGTTTATTCTTGGGCAAGATATGAAAGTTAGATTTAGTGAGTGAAAACTCTGTTTCTCCAATGCCCTCTGACAGAGAAACGGGTATGCTGTCCCTAGAAGAGTGAAAGTATGGTGAACACTGCAGCTCCCATGAAACATTTTTTTCTTAGAAGAGCTCAACACTCTGTTGAAAAGGGCCATAAGAGTCCTCAATGTTTGTCACACAAGAAGATTCTGAACAGGGACAAGAAAGTCCTGAAAAGACATGAGATCTAAACTCAGAACATCTTGATCCTACGTTCTATTGCTTTTACAGACTGAATGAAAAGGGAGTAGACTTCCTCAGACACCTAATATGCTAAACAAGTTAATGCCCCTTGTTTTTGAAAATATCGCTAAACTCAGGTTGCCTCTTGACACAGCATAGGTCTCAGGCACTATATATTAGGGCTGGGCTATTCGTTTCGTTAATTCGTTAATTCGTTAAAAATTCGTTATTTTTTGAATTACGAAACGATAACAAAACTTTTTTTTAACCTGGAAGTGTTTTTAAATATCGAAACGGCAGGCGCCAAAAAATTTTGTATTTCCGTCCATTTCGGAAATACGTAAGATGGCCGCCTGTCGATGCTTGCTGGGAGCTCTGCCGGCTGAGCAAGTGAGGGAGAGGGCGAGCGAGAGGGGCGAGTGAGCGGCGACGGTGAGAGCCATTCAGCTGTGAAACTTTCTGCCCCAGAGGGAGTGCGGTGGAGACTCTTTGAAACAGAGGCTGGATGGCCATCTGTCAGGGAAGGGCTTGGTGGGCCATTGACCTTCAGTTTTGGAGTTGTAGTTCACCTACATCCAGAGACCACTACAGACTCAAACAATGATGGATCTGGACCACACTTGGCCAGCGAGAGGGGTGAGCGAGCGGAGAGCGAGAGGGGCGAGCGAGCGGCGAGCCGAGCGAGAGGGGCGAGAGAGCGGCGAGCGAGAGGGGCGAGTGAGCGGAGAGCGAGAGGGGCGGGCGAGCGGAGAGCGAGAGGGGCGAGTGAGCGGAGAGCGAGAGGGACTCAAACAATGATGGATCTGGACCACACTTGGCAAAAGCACTCAATATACACCCAAATATGAACACAGATGGAGTTTGCGGGAAATAGACCTTGACATTTGGAAGTTTTAGTTACGGGGATTTATGGTTCACCTGCAATCAAAGAGCGTTCTGAACCCCACAAGCGGCGAGCGAGAGGGGCGAGCGAGCGGTGAGCGAGCGAGAGGGCCCGCCAGAGTGAGTGCCTGCCTTCCCTCCTTAATAATAATTTAAATTTAATAATAATAATTTTAATTTCTCCTCCCTATTCTACTAAATTAATAATTAAATTTAAAAAATATTTTAAAAATATTGAAAAAAAAAGGGCGCCATCTTTACAAAATGTTTTGTAAATATTTACAAAATTTTGTAAATACCGAACTTTTTTTTTGGAAAATTTTGTAATTATTTTAAATAACGAAACAAAAAAACACCCCAATTACAAAACGATTACAAAACCAAATTTTTGCGTTGTTACCAAGGCCTACTATATATCCCCAAAGTGGATGCAACCACACAAGCTGGAAATATTCCTCAAGAATTACCATTAAGCTGCTACTCAAAAACAAATGCAGCCATTTCAGTATTTCAAAGAGCATCCATAAAATGGGTAAAAGACCAGGTTTCTGATATCCCCACAAAAAACACAAAATTGAAACAAGAAACACACACATTGGAAAAATCATGTGCCTTTAGGGCAGACTAGGTACAGAGTCGAATTATTTGCACTACACAGTCACAACAAGAGATAAGTATTAGATGTGAGTTTAAAACTGTAGTTATAAGATGAGTCTAAGTTTAACCCATTGGAGCTAGTATGCTAGTTTAAAGGGTAGTTCCCCTATATGACATTTCTGGAGAAAACACAGACCTTGGAAGCAGGCTGTAAAAGGAGTGGAAATTAATAACAAGATACCACCTAGTCTTACTGTTCTTTTAGAGAAGAGATGGGCAAAATGTAGTCTGTAGTTCACACACATCCACCGAGTGGCATATTTTGTGGTCGCAAAGGTTTAAAAAAGTGGAAAATTTCTTTTTGCCCAACAATGCCCTAAAATGCATTTTGGTCACATGGGCACAGAGTTTTAAAAACCAGAATTTAGAGCCTGGACTAAACTAGAATGGCCATGTTGGGCCACAAATTATATTGAAAATGATATCATGCCTTAAAGGGAATATTTATGTGGGATAAGGTAATGTTCTCCAAGGTATCCTGGGAGACTAACACAATTCTCTACTAGGCCTGGGTAACAACGGAAAAATTTGTTTCTAAAATCGATTTGTAATTGGGGTTTTTTTTTGTTTCAATATTTAAAATAATTACAAAATTTTCCCTTAAAAAAGTTCGGTATTTACGAAATTTCGTAAATATTTACGAATCGATCCGTTAAGATGGCGCCCGCGTTGGCGCATGCGCAAAGCATTTACGAAATTCGTTATTTGCTTGCATCGTTAATAACAAAACGATTCGTTAAGATGGCGCACCGCGTTAGCGCATGCGCTAAAAGGCATTTACGAAATTTAGTTATTCGTGCTAATTGCACTGTATTATATATAGCACTTTGTGTTGGCAAAAGGAGCGCACTGGTTGGAACTACACAAATAATGAGCGAGCACTGTATTATATAGCACTTTGTGTTGGCAAAAGGAGCGCACTGGTTGGAACTACACAAATAATGAGCGAGCACTGTATTATATAGCACTTTGTGTTGGCAAAAGGAGCGCACTGGTTGGAACTACACAAATAATGAGCGAGCACTGTATTATATAGCACTTTGTGTTGGCAAAAGGAGCGCACTGGTTGGAACTACACAAATAATGAGCGAGCACTGTATTATATAGCACTTTGTGTTGGCAAAAGGAGCGCACTGGTTGGAACTACACAAATAATGAGCGAGCACTGTATTATATAGCACTTTGTGTTGGCAAAAGGAGCGCACTGGTTGGAACTACACAAATAATGAGCGAGCACTGTATTATATAGCACTTTGTGTTGGCAAAAGGAGCGCACTGGTTGGAACTACACAAATAATGAGCGAGCACTGTATTATATAGCACTTTGTGTTGGCAAAAGGAGCGCACTGGTTGGAACTACACAAATAATGAGCGAGCACTGTATTATATAGCACTTTGTGTTGGCAAAAGGAGCGCACTGGTTGGAACTACACAAATAATGAGCGAGCACTGTATTATAGCACTTTCTGTTGGCAAAAGGAGCGCACTGGTTGGAACTATACAAATAATGAGCAAGCACTG
This sequence comes from Anolis sagrei, assembly GCF_037176765.1. Taxonomy (NCBI): domain Eukaryota; kingdom Metazoa; phylum Chordata; class Lepidosauria; order Squamata; family Anolidae; genus Anolis; species Anolis sagrei. The sequence goes on along the minus strand of NC_090024.1, from coordinate 134,018,384 downwards.
TATTATAGCACTTTCTGTTGGCAAAAGGTGCGCACTGGTTGGAACTACACAAATGACAAACGCACACACAGGCACACAAGATTCTTTCCTTTTTTAAAAATATTTTTTGATTTTTTTTAAGAATAAAAGAAAGGTATTTTTCAAAAATATTTAAAAATGGAAACTTAACAAAATGCTCTCCCCGCTGTGGAGCCAACAGCCACAAGACAGGGGGAAACACACACACACAGGCTCACAAGATTCTTTCCTTTTTTTAGAATATTTTTTGATTTTTTTTTAAGAATAAAAGAAAGGTATTTTTCAAAAATATTTAAAAATGGAAAATTAACAAATTAACAAAAACCGCCCTCGCTCTCCCAACAACAGAATTAAGGAATTAAGGAATCAATGCAAGGAAATCCAGCTTAGCCAACCAAGCCAATGCAAGCCAATGCAAGCCAATGCAAGCCAATGCAAGCCGCCCTCCCGGACCTCCCTTCTCCCTCGCCTCCGCAACAATGAGCAAAGCGGCCACGCGGAGCCGCTTTTAAAGGGCTTCCTGGCCAATCAAAATCAGCCACGGTGCACTGCTTGGGTGCTTGGGAGCGCCGGATTGGCTCCCAGGCACCAGCATCCTCCATCCCATTTCCGAAACGGGCGGAAGCTCGTAAAAAGGATGGAGGATGCCGTTTCGTTATTGAAAAACCCTTCCGGGTTTGAAAAAATGTTTTGTATTCATTTCGTAATTGCTAAAAATAACGAATATTTAACGAATTACGAAATTAACGAACGAAACCGCCCAGGCCTATTCTCTACAGTCTAACAGTTTCCCAATTCTGGTTTGGAGCAATATTCTACCCTAAAGAGCCAAAACCCTACAGATCCTCCAGGAGGCGACCTAAGCAGCAGCATATAACATATGCATATCTTCTGAAGGTAATCTTATACAATATTTTACTACCCATTTTATTACCTTTTGGTAATAATATCTTGCCCAAGAATTATCTGTCCATTATTAACATTTGTGGGTGTGTCAAACCTCATACTTGGTGGAGGCTCCTTCTTTGGAGGCTTTTAAAAAGAGGCCAGATGGCCATCTGTCAGGGTGCTTTGAATGTGATATTTCTGCTTCTTGGCAAGGGGTTGGATTGGCTGGCCCACAACGTCTCTTCCAACTCTGTGATTCTATTATTCTCATTTGTTTGTACTTGTGTTGTGTATGAGATGTGAGGCTGAAGACAGAAAATCTGAAAAAAGTGGAAATCCAAGTGTAGAGCTAATTGTGAATCCATGTCTCCACCCTGCCATTTTACACATTCCTGTGTCTCTTGCTAGCCTCACATCTCTCTCTGGCCTCTCTGGGGAGCTCCCCACTGGCTTCTCGCTTCTGCTTTGCATTGCAAATTGTAAAGGCAACCTGAGCGCCTTAAATCAAGGATTAAATGCTAGTTTTAAATAGGTTGCTACTAAAATTTAGTGGCAAATAGCAAAAGCCCCTTTTTAAAAAGCATTTGCTGCTTCCTTTTAAAGCAGTGGTTCTCAACCTTACTAATGCTGCGACCCCTTAGTACAGGTCCTCATGTTGTGGTGACCCCCAACCATAATGTTATTTTCGTTGCTACTTCACAACTGTAATTTTGCTACTATTATGAATCGTAATCTAAATATCTGATATGCAAGATGTATTTTCAGTCACTGGACCAAATTTGGCACAAATACCCAATACGCCCAGATTTCAATACTAGTGAGGTTGTGGGTGATTGATTTTGTCATTTGGTAATGCTAGAGTTACTGGGATTTATAGTTCACCTAAAATCAAAGAGCCTTCTGAACTCCACCAATGATGGAATTGAATCAAACTGGGCACACAGAATTCCCATGACCAAGAGAAAATACTGGGAAGGTCTGGTGGACATTGACCTTGAGGGATTTTTGTGTTGAGATAACATTCTCTTCCTAAGCTCTGCCCACTTCTCACTCTCTTGCCTGGTCTCCTTGGCAACGCCACTGTGGATACAACCAGTTAGCTCTAGCTTTCAGCTACTGTTACCAAAACAAATAGTTAAACAGTTAAACATATACATAGTTTCAATAACTTCTGTACAGTAAGTTACCTACTAAAGTGACCAATGCATTGTTAATATTAAATTGGTCTGAGGCTGAATTACAATGGATCAAGAACAGTATATCAAATTCAGAAATTGCTATAGCTGCTCAGGTACTGACGGTTGAATTGCTTTAGTCACAAAGCAAAATTGAACATAGGGCTATAACCACTTAGAATAGTGATCCTTAACATTGAAAAATCTGATTGAGAATCTGATGAAGGGGCCCCATCACCACAAAAATGCACATAAATACATGATCTGTATTTCTGTTGATGCAACTGAAAATTGCATTTGTCTCTGTGTGTTTTGCAAACATATCTTAATATTGAATCATGTTTTGATCATATGGTCTACTAAATGATGTTACATGTTGATGTGAAACCAGCTGCCACCCACTGTATATTTGTATCTCTGTTTTTGGTTTGGTTTGGGGTATTATTTGTTTTAACCAAACGGCATCAGGGGCAGGAGGTGACACTGGGGGATCCCATTTATCATCTCCCTCCAGGCGTTAAAGATCACTTGTGAACAGTTTGGAATTGGGTCTGTCAGTCAGCGACAAATCCAGCTGAAAGGAGCAAATCTAGTGCACATTTTACCACATTTTTGGAAAAATACTGCAGTAGACATTGTGAAAAGCTTTGTTGAGATCAAAACAAATTACATCCACAGAATCCTTCTGATCTACAATACTCGTAACTCCATCAACAAAAGGGATTTGATTAGTTTCTTATTACTTGTTTTTCAGAAATCCATTTTGGCTCTGGCACAAGATCTTTTTCTGAGTGCTCCCAAACTCATGCTTTAATTATTTGTTCTAGAATGTTTCCCCATACGGACAACAATAAGATTTTGCTGAAGCTCCCCATTTGAGCGAAATGTTGCTCAGGTATAGCTCTAAGTTATATAAATCCTAAAAACAGTGCTTTATCTGTCCACAGAGAGGAAACGGGAGGTGCCATTATTTCTTAAGTGTAGGGAGAAATGGCCCTGATACAGAACAAAGTGGAAGGTACTTGAATGTAATGTGTTGGCAAAGATGAGTACAATAGCATTTGGATTCTTGGTAAAAAAATCACATGAACAAAGACTGAAACTAAACACATGAGCTGAAAAGAGTCTTACGGTAGTTACTACAAACATATACCAAGGTGGTGGAAGACATTCTGGTGTGGAAGAGTGCCGGATCCTTGGGAAAATATTGAATTTTAAAGAGTGACAACTCTGTAAAATGACCAAAAAATTCTTAAAATGTATTAAATATTCTGATTTTTTTTACTTAAATAGATAAAAGGCCATTCTATAGAATTTTCTCCAGTCTGCATTTTTTTTGGTGAATGTCACTTTTACCACAATTCCAAAATGACCCACAATGAAACTCTAAAGAGGGCACTGAAGATGGTACAAAATGATGGTAGTGGCAATAATAATAATAATAATAATAATAATAATAATAATAATACTTTATTTATACCCCGCTACCATCTCCCAAGGGACTCGGTGCGGCTTACATGAGGCCGAGCCCACAATACATCAATAATAAAGCAATAACAGCCAATAATACAAAGCAATAAAATAAAACTCATAACAAAAAAGCAATAAACATTAACAATAACACAACAACAGTTAAAACCTATGGCTGGGCCAGATGTAATAATTAAAATTTAAAGATAATGCCGAGCATGAACAGATGAATATGAACTAGGATAAAAACAATGTTCGGAAAATAAAGAACAAAGTTGTGCCACAATGCTGCCAATATTGAGTCCCTCTGAGGGAGAAACTGAATTGATCTTGGGTTGCTTTGTGTTTTCTGGGCTGTATGGCCATGTTCCAGAAGCATTCTCTCCTGACATTTTGCCCACATCTATGGCAAAGGTTGTAAGCTCTGTTGGAAACCAAGCAAGTGAGGTTGATATATCTATGGAATGTCCAGGGTGGCAGAAAGAACTCTTGTCTGTTTGAAGCAAGTGTGAATGAGCAATTGTTGGCAGCTAACACCTCCCAACAAAGGATTCCCCTGGGCAGGAAGCAGCCAGGCTTTGAAGCTGCCATTAAATGCTAATCTAGGTGGCCAATTGCAACATTCACACTTGCCTCAAGCAGACAAGAGTTCTTTCTCCTACCCTGGAAATGCCACAAAATATATAAACCCTACTTGCCTAGTTTCCAACTGACTTCACAACCTCTGAGGATGCCTGTCATAGATGTGGGCAAAATGTCGGGAGAAAATGCTTCAAGAACATGGCCATACAGCCTGGAAAACTCACAACAACCCAGTGATTCTGGCCATGAAAGCCTTCAACAACACATTGAATTGATCTTCTTATTTTCTTTGCTCACAAATAACCTAGAGTATTTCCAAAAGCCATTTAAACACTGTAATTCCAGTGTACAATTCCCAGAGTAAACATGAGCAAAAGTGACTTTCACAAGGAAAGATGTTATCAAGTCATTTAGACACATCTTAGGAGATGAGGATAGGAGCAGAGTACAAGTAACTTGTTATTTTTAGCTTGTTATTTCTATCTCTGTTCAAATGTTTTGGTGTAATAAGCAGTGTTATAGCAATGTATGAAGCACTACAATAGGGCGTTCATACAGAGGCACATAAATGAGAAGCAGAACATACCATAATGCTGAGTTCCGCATGATTGCGGTTCTATGTATTTACTAGGTAATACTCAGCTACACTGATTCATTGATTTGTTTTTAGAGTGTACTAGCCCATTGTTCATGGGGATGGATGTAAGTAATTCATGCAGTCGGTTGAATTCTGATAACACCACATCTCTGGTTGAATCTTAAAAACTCCATTTTGGAACTCTAGATTTCCAAATTCTTCCACTTCTGTGCCACCTTAAGTGTTGAAACATCTCAGGCCCCATCTACACTGTTATATAAAATCCAGATTATCTGCTTTGAACTGGATTATATGAGTCTACACTGCCATTATGATCCAGTTCGAAACAGATAATCTGGATTTAGAAACTGGATTATATGGCATTGTAGGTGAGGCCTAAGAATTCTGAAGGACTCAGAAACTTACTTTAAACAAATGAAATGTGCAGCTCAAGAAAGAAATCCAATTCTGTTGTATTTTTTTTTAAAAAAAATGCTAATGGATAACACAAATGCATTTTTTAAAAATGAGGAAATTGGAATCTCATTCTCTTTGTCATCGGTCTGTGGAAAAAGGGGTGATTTGGATGAGGTCAAAGGAGGGAAGACCTAAATGCCCTTTCCCAGAGTGCTGCTTCCCTGATAATCCACATCGTGGTGTGGGGCTGCTAATTAGAAATAACAAAATAGAGTATTACGAGATAAATTATTCATGGGTTTCCTGCATTATCTCGCGTTTTGGGCTGACAGTGAATTTTACTTTTGAGTAAACAAACAGGCTCTGAATTGCAGTATTGGCGAAAACCATTTAAAATGCCTATATTTTCTCCTCATTTATTTATAAGAGTCGGCATGTGCATCAGGAACACAAGGAAATAAGAGAATTAGAGTGAGCCAGCTTGAACACCAGCCAGTTTAGTGGAGCCATTGTCATGCAGTATGTACTTTATCTGGAATAATAATAATAATAATAATAATAATAATAATAATAATAATTTATACCCCACCACCATCTCCCTGAAGGGGACTCAGGACGGCTTACATGAGGCCAAGCCCAATAGTGCATTATAACAAAATAAAACCAAAACCACGAAACAAACATCGCAACAAAGCAAATAAAACATAAGAAATACAATAAAACAATGCAGAAATACAATCACAATGAATGGGCCACATGAACAAGATAAAATGGTAAAAACTCAGGATGAGATAGACATGAAACGGGAAATATTTGTGTGGGAGAGAATAATTGGAAATGGAGTGCTTGAGACAAGCCTTCGAAGTGGCAGGGGAAAATACAGTATGAGGGCAAGCATTTTAGGGGAGCAGACAAAGGAGATGTGAGGTCTTCTCCAAAGGTGTAACAGAAAAGCCATGTTTTGAGATCCTTCTTGAAGGCTTCTAGAGTGGGGGCTTGCCTAATCCCACCAGCCAGTGAATTCCAGAGTCAGGGGGCCACAGAGGAGAAAGCTCTCTCCCTCGTTCCCATAAGTCGGGTCTGTGATAAAGGGAGGGGCGAAAGGAGGGCCTCCCCCAAAGATCAAAGAGATCAGGCAGGTTTGTGGAAGGAGATATGGTCACAAAGGTTGGCGGGTCCCAAACCATTTAGGGCTTTATAGATGATGACCTGTACCTTGAATTGGGATCGGAAGATAAACGGCAGCCAATGGAGCTCCTTAAACAGTTGGGTTGACCGCTCCCTGTAATTCGCCCCCATTATTAATCTGGCTGCAGAACATTGAACCAGTTGAAATTTCTGGGCTGTTTCAAGGGTAGCCCCACGTAGAGTGCATTGCAATAGTCCAATCTAGAGGTAACTAAGGTGTGGACACCCATGGTCAAATCAGTCTTCACGAGATATGGTCGCAGCTGGCGCACGAGTTTTAATTGTGCGAAAGCCCGGCCTCCGCCGACACCTGCGCATCAAGCGTCAACGTTACATCCAGGAAGACCCCCAAGCTGTGGACCTATTACTTCAGGGGGAGTGCAACCCTGTCTGCTCAGATGATCAACTGACCTGGAGGACCTCTGTCTTATCGGAATTAATCTGCAGCTTGTTCTTCCTCATCCAGAACGACACAGCAGCCAGACACTGGTCCGGAATCCGAGACGCTTCCTTGGATTCTGCTGGAAACTTGTAGTAGAGTTGAGTGTCATCCGCATAAAGATGGCACCATACTCCAAAACTCTGGAATGATGGTTTCTCTGCCTTATCTTCTATTTCCTTTAGCCCCAGCTGTCTGATGCCCCTGTCTTAGACTTTGAGTACACACACAATTCTTTTTGCAGCAACCTCCATTTGAGAATGAAGCATAAGAAAGAATAGTTTGAATTCAATCAAAACTCCTTGTGTGAAGCCTGTTGCCCTCAATCAGATTGTTTCATCTGGGAAAGTTTCCCCCGGTAATGAAGCCAGAAGCTATTCCAAAGACATCATAGTCACCAACACTCTTGTCTTGTGCAGCAACATAAGGGTTGCGAGCTCCCCGTGTGAAGAGATTAGACAAAGACCTGGATACATGCACAGAGCAGCTTGGCTGAGGCATCTGCTGAGACATCACATACACTTTGCTGCAGCTACGTTTATAGACTCGGTGCTCTTTTAAGACAGCTTTGAGAAGGGAAGAATAAATTAGCCGCCTTTACCAAAGCTGCAGGTTTCCATCTGGGAGTTTCTTTGGTTGGAATGAACACTCTGGATTTAACGCTCTCATATTAGTGCAGCTAGGCAGGAATGCGGCTGGGTTTGTGTATCGAGCAAGCATTAATTAACAATGTAAGATCAGAGACAGCAAAGTCAAGTTCCCTACAGACTGGGTGACTCATCCCCTGTTCTTCTCCTCCACTGACTTTCAGGTACAGCTAGTGCCACTTTGTAGTATATAACTATGTAGATTGGTATGGGGCAACTTTTACCTTGGAAAACTGGGATTTTAGCTGCAAATGGCTAACACAGCTAGCACATTTGTACAGAGAGAGAGGGGTGGATCAGTTAGCATTTTGTTAGACCTTCATTCGCAAGAGGAATAAAACTGGTTACACATGTTACAAGCAATGTTCAGCGTTTTTTTAAAAAAAAGAGCATTCCACCTGTGAGCTAGAGTATAATGCTCCACATACATTAGATCAGCCCTCTCCCTCCTGACTCTTTGAGCAAGCTTTTGGAGCCTCATTGTAACCAGATAAACTTAGTATTGTGAATGAAAATGGAATGACTTAACAATGCAAATGGACATGGATTTAAACCCGGAAGTTATTGATTTTTATAGTTTTAAATTGCTTTTTATATGAATTTTATTATGTGATTTAACCTGTCTTAAATGATGTATTTATGTGTGTTCGGCATCTAATTGTTGCCAGCCTGTACGCTGCCCTGAGTCACCTTCGGGCTGAAAAGGACCGGATAAAAGTATGGTAAATAAATAAATAAATACTTTAAGTAAACTTTAAAACACTAATGCAAGGTAGCCCTTTATCGTCCTAAGGAAGATGAGAAATCAAGGCCGATAAATAATAGCTTTCTTGTGGGTACCTGGGGATGCAAAGTACAACGTGAATCAGAGGCTTCCAAGTTTACATCTCTGTCTCCTAGAGAAATAAGACATTGCACACTCCTCCTCCTCCTCCCCCTTCTCCTCCTCCGGAGTTACGAGCAGAGGAATGCTACAGGAAGAATTGCTTCATATTTTCCCACTCAAAATCATCATTCTTCAGCCACTCCATCATAGCCTACTGAGAGACAGAGGTACAGCTGAGTGGCAAAGCAACTGCTCTGCATGAAAATGTTGCAGGTTCTACCCCTGTTGTTGGCCTGGGTAAGGCCCCTGCCTGAACCCTTGAAGAGTGATTGCTGCTCAACATGGACCAAGTTTTGGCTTGGTATCATCAATGTCTTACATTCCTATGTTTGTCAGTTTTTTAGAATGAAAGGCAAGCTGTTGTTGCCCTCTTAGATACTATGATGGACTCTTGGGCATATTAGTGGACAACACTACCTTGCACATAGTCAGAATGCTCAATGTAGTACAGTAATGTTACAATCTGCAATGCTAATGTGCCACACTTTCTCCCTACTTGTGTTGGGATGGGGGCTGAGGAGAGGAGCTGGATTCTGGTTGTGATCAGCCTTTAGACCAGTGATTCTCAACCTGGGGTCCCCAGATGTTGGTAAACTGGCTGGGATTTCTGGGAGTTGTAGGCCAAAAACATCTGGGGACCCCAGGTTGAGAACCACTGCTTTAGACAAATTTCTGACTGTTTGTGGAGCTTGGAGCACAGAGGTAAGAACTTAGAAAATGACTGTCCAGTAGTACAGGAATTTGAATAAGGGCCCTTCCACTCATCACTAAATCCTGGAAGGAACTGGGATATTATATCTCACTTTCTCCCAGGATTTGGTCTCCACACCCTCCCATAACCATGGGCTTTCCTGCGTGAAGAGTGGCTACATGCCCTCCCAGCCACCCTAGCCCCCCATTTTCTCCCTAAAACTTATCTGGGAGGCCTTTTGGTGGCACAGCACCCTCTGGAGAGCTCTTCTGAAACTCAAAAATGACCCATCCAAAAGTGAGGGGAGAGGGAGGAATTTCCCACCCTACCCACCCCTCACACACCTACTGATGCATCTTTTTCACAAGCCAGGAGAGTTCGCCGGAGGGTCCTATGCTACCGGCGGGCCCCTCAGGATTGTTTTGGGGGAAAATGGAGGCTGGGAGAGGAGGATTGGGGTGTTATCCCACTTCTTCGTCTCTTCGAGCCCGAAGAACTGGGAAAAATGTGGGGATTAACCCCCAGGACTGCACAAGCAGTCCCAGGAGTCAATCCCCCAGGGCCCAAATTTGGAAAGATCCAAACCTTAGCTTATGCTCCAGATATTTTGAGGTGTTTTATTAATCTGGAGCAAACTGGAAAATCCCAGTATTCTACAAATTGAAGCATCATTTGGACATCTCAGGTAAAACTGAGACAGGTCCTGGGATATGGGCCTGTCTGGATGGACCTGAGGAATTTTTCTAAATTACTCTCACCATTAGCACCATGGAATGTGAACCCTTCAGAACGGAAAATGAGCCACTTCCCATGCCAGCTGGTATCTTTGCCTCATTGTGGCCTGCCTCATCGTATCACCAGTCACTAACAACTAGCCTGGTGGAAGAAGCCAGCAAAATCCTGGCCGAAGACTGTGGCTCTTTTCAGACATTCTGCCTGAATAGCACAGATGAGCAGGAGGAAGCCTTCTGTGGCATGTACTGCCAGGCCCTCAATATCTTCACATGTGTTATTCCAACATTTAATTCTATGGTTCTTTGCTTTGACACAAATAGAAGCCCTCTTCAATTGCCCTGATCAGTAGTTGCAGGGGAGTAAGAATTTTGTGCAATATTTGCCTAGTATTTTACAGCAACGAAAGTCTTTCTTGAAATAGTCTTTTCATGCAATTCTCTTTTCTCCCTCTCCCCAATCATGTTCTTGGCATAAATGTCATAATTTTCATGCATACAACTGTTGCTTCTAGAAACACACTAGATTGTTTGTACAAACATGCTCAGGAAGGGGGGGGGGCGGTCACAAAATCCACTAATTTTGCACACATTCTTGTGTTTATAGAAGCGAGAGTGAATTTGTTTGGATTTTTATTTTTGGCAGAAAAATACAATGATGTTTGTGCAAAAAAGAAAAAACCTACACAGAAAAAATTCTTGGAACATCTCAGGTGGGTGAGTTCCAGGCATAAAACAAAGATTTGTATTCCTACCTTTGACATATCTGGTTACTTATGAAATGGGCTTCCTTGGGTCAGAAGTGATGACTTGTGCTTTGGCAAACATTAGGCATCCAGGATAAATTGTGCCGATGCTCCAGATATTTTTGTAGATTGGTATTGAGGGGGACATGCAGCTTCCTTCATTTGCAACAGGAGAAGAAATAGCCAGATCTAGTCATCAACATTCCATAAACAAAATTGCTTAAGGAGTGATGTTAGGAGCTGAGCTCTGCTAAAATAGAAACCCTGCCCCATAAATATCAACAAATCTATCAAAATATGAGCATCTCAGGGAAATGGGACGTTGAAGAAGACACGAGCAGGGCTTGTATGCAAGACAGAATTTCATGGCATTGCAGAAGAAGTGCAGAATGTGGTACTCTGCACAAAATCCAGTCTTTTAATAAGCTTTCATTCGGAAACAAGTTTCTAGTCTTTTTGGTTTCAAAACCAAGTTTGAAGCTGTGTGGGCAATCCCTGCAGAAATCGTAACAGACTGATTCATAACTAGTGTACCTGTCCGAACTAGCCCAGCGTACCTGTCCGAACATATCTCCTTCTATGTCCCACCTCAGAGTTTAAGATCTTCTGGGGAGGCCCTGCTCTCGGCCCTGCCTCTATCACAAGTGAGGTTGGTGGGGACGAGGGACAGGACCTTCTCAGTGGTGGCCCCGCGCCTGTGGAATTCACTCCCCAGGGAAATTAGGTCATCAACATCCCTCCTCTCCTTCAGAAGGAAGCTGAAAACGTGGATATGGGACCAGGCTTTTGGTAATCTGGCAGACTGACAAGGTAATGACGACCAGAATTTGGAATGGACTATGGTAATGCTGAATGGACTTACGGATTTTAGAACTCGGTGAACATTGGCCACTAGATTGGCTTTTTAGTTGTTATTGTATTAAATGAATGTTTTAATTATTGTGGTTATTGCTGTCATGTATTTTATATTATCAATTGTTGGCATCGAATTGTGCCGGTTGTAAGCCGCCCTGAGTCCCCCCTAAGGGGTTGATAAGGGCGGGGTAGAAGTGGCCAAAATAAATAAAATAAATAGATAAAATGGTTATTCTTCAGAAAGGTGGGCTTCATAGCCTTCTATAGTCCTCCCGCCCCTGGAGCTAACAACACAATATGAGTAAATTGCACAAAAAATAATACAAAAAAGGAAGTCAAATGAATTATGCAAAATGTCATAATTTCTGTAAATTTGAATAATTTACGCAGGCAGCAGAATCCAGCTTTTTTTCTATAAGGAATTTAAGTTTCTACTGGACGTGAAATGTTTTAGTGCACACTGTCCCAGGAATGAGTCAATATTTCCATACCACTCTATTGCCTTAGCCTGTTACCCTAAATCCACGACATGCGAGTGTGGAGAAGAGCAAACCACTGACCACCTGCTGCAATGCAACCCGAGCCCTGCCACATGCACAATGGAGGACCTTCTTGCAGCAACACCAGAAGCACTCCAAGTGGCCAGATACTGGTCAAAGGACATTTAATCAACTACCAAACTCACAAATGTTGTATTTTGTCTGTTTGTTTGCTTTGTTCTGTTGGAGATGTAATACAATTGACTGGTTGCCCTGACACAACAAATAAATAAATTACCCAAAATGGTGGCTGAATGTTTCAGCCAAGAAACAACTGTAAACCACACACATTTCCATAGAAATCAGCATCTCTATCTGTGCCGTTAACACCCAGAATTCCCCAAACCCCAAGAAAACCTTTAAAACTAGTTGTTTTGGGAAATATTGTTCCTAGGGTGATGATGTCTCTGTGACAGGCTCGGGGAGGGGAATGCCCCCCATCCACATTGTAGTTGCCCATCTCTCTCAAATAGAAAAGACTCCAAGAAGAAAAGAAAAGCCACAGTTGTTCCTCAACACCACTTTTCAGTAATGTCTCTCCTAAATGGACTGGAATCCTTGAAAAACTGCATTCAGACCTAAAAACATTGTGATTCTAATATAAATGCTCACAGTCAGTGCTGTCAAAAGACAGATTCTTTTCATCTGCATCTGAAAGTCAGTCCTTGGCAAAGAGGAAGTCATTGAATGAAGCTGCCGGAGGCTATACCCTACATGCCTGCACCAGTGTTTTTGAGCTTTTATTGCAAAGGGGCAGGGACTTGGGACTTTTGTTACCCCATCTACCTCAATGTGTTCCAACAGCTGCTCTGTTGTTCTGTCTTTCCTCTCTCCTTTCAATTGGCTGGTGTGAGAGGAAGAGGTAGGACCCCATTACTGGCAGGCATGGCGAGAGACTGGGAGCCATGTGGTGTTTGCTTGGCTGCCATGGCAGCAGAAGGAAGAACAGCGGCGTGCTCCGTTTCTCTTCCTCTCTCGGCTCCTCCAGTTTTGTCAGCCCACCCAGAGCTCATTCAGGCAGCAGGGAGCCCTTAGTTAGCAGCAGGTGAGGGGGAGGAAGGAAGGAAATGTGTACTTGGGCTTCTGACTTCACAATTCACTTCACCACCACCACTGCTCTTTCCCGTACAAACAGATATTTTTGAAGACAAATCACCTTAAAGGCTGAAGATTGGCTAAGGAGCATCTCCAGAACCAGTTGTGATATTTCACACATGTCACTGTCTGAAAACAAAATAATCCTGACAATATAGTTCAGGGAAAAAAACATAAATGGTTTGGGGAGCATTGAACAATGGTTCCTGGTTTTAGGAGCAAATATTTTCTCCCTCTTCTTTGCTCATTGCTGTCTCTAGCAGGAGTTCTTGGATGTGCTTGCACTCCCATGGAGTTGGATGAGTGTGTTTGTGTGTCTCATTATCACCATCAAATTCTTTTTTCAAAAGCTAGTTTTTTCCCCAAAATATTCAGAACTGTTATTTCTGTGCAAACTCTGCTCCATTATTTTCTGGACATTTTATGCCATTTTGTTACCGTACAGTATGGATAGGACTACTGTAATGAAGTGATACTTCTGTGCCTGTTCTTTCCACTCACAAATATCAGAATGTCTTGCAAGACAATGTTTTACACAATTTCATGACACCTCTGGGGTGTTGAAAGTCCTGGAGCTCTTAGTTTGGAAAAAGAAAACTGCAAGAGAAATTGATATATATGATAGTGTGAATCTATTTGAGGGTTTATTAGATCCTGAACATATTTACAACATTGTCCCTTTTCATTTATAATCAGAGGTATGCCCCATTCAGTTCCAAGGGAATTACTCTCAAACAAGCATGTTTTTGCTGCTGCTGTTCTTCATTGCCATCGGCTTATCATGACCATATAAATGAGAGAACTCCCCATCATTAACAACCTTTCAAATTTAGGGTTATGGTTTCCTTGATCAAATCTATTCACCTTTAATAGGGTCTTCTTCTTTTACTTACTACCCTCCACTTTATCAAATATTATTTCATTTTCTAATGAATGCTGTCATCCCATGATATGTTTTACACCTTCATCAGATGGGGCTTACATTGATGGCGTATGTGATTCAGCAATACATTCCCCTGGAGGCTGCCAGCTCCCATTACATTACATAGATGAACTTCCAAGAGGACTCTGTGGGTGAATTATCATGGAACTAACATATGCCACCATGGAAACAACACGGGACACTTCCCATGTTGCACCAACAACAGTGGGGGAAAACCGGGCAGTCAATGCTTCTCTTCGTGGGATGGGGACTCGAGTGAATCAGGTGGTGTGGGGCATGGGGTGATGGGTTCCCCATCATGGAACCAACATATGCCACCATGGAAGCAGCACGGGACGCTTCCCATGTTGCACCAGCAACAATGGGGGGAAACCGGGCAGTCAATGCTTCCCTTCGTGGGATGGGGACTTGAGTGAATCAGGCGGTGTGGGGCATGGGGTGATGGGTTCCCCACACCCCCAGATGGGCACCACCGGATGTGCCATGATGCGTGGCAATTCCAGCAGCCCATCTGATGAGGTTGTAAAGTACAATAGCCTCAGAAGAGCAATATGGGTTTCTAAAGACAGTTCAGACTTTGCTCTTGGGTCTACTTATTACGCAAAAGGCCTTTTTTGGGGCGTAACTTAAAGGACTAATTTGTGTGTGAGATGTGACCACTGCTGCACTGTGAAGTCTGGCTTTTATTATGTGTTTTTACATGGATTCAAGCCTCACAACCTGGGTCAATGTGGACATGAATATATCTTCCAGAATATATTCAGCATGGTATTATTACACAATAAATAAAAGATGACTAAAAAGCACATAGGAATGTAAATTCCCTTCTTGCATGGAAGAACACAAAATTGTACACATCTTCTCCTCACTGTAGGAAAATTATCAAAAACTGCACATTTTTGAAAACTAATTGCAGTTCAAATAGCGTTCAAAATTGCAATTTTTTGCATAAAACAGCATTTTTTGTGCAGAACTTTTAGTAAATGTAAACTTATTTAAATTTCATCGAATCTTAGAATAATAGAGTTGGAGGAGACTACATGGCCCAGGGAATCCAACCACCTGCCATTTGAAAAACTAGATATTACTGAATTGTGATGAATGTGTAATTGATGGTAATCTTTTTGTTTTGAATATTTTCCTTTAGGACTGCTAAATAAGAAGAACTATTAAGTATGTGTAATTTCTCATTTACACAGGCTTAAAAGAAATGACTTCGGCCAGGAAATCAGGAGACGCTTACTTCTTGGGAGGAGAGCAATGTCCAATCTCGATAAAATAGTGAAAAGTAGAGACATCACACTGGCAACTAAGATCTGCATAGTTAAAGCAATGGCATTTCCCGTAGTCACCTACAGATGTGAGAGCTGGACCATAGGGAAGGCTGAGCGAAGGAAGATAGATGCTTTTGAACTGTGGTGTTGGAGGCAAGTTCTGAGAGTGCCTTGGACTGTGAGAAGATCCAACCAGTCCATACTTCAGGAAATAAAGCCCAACTGCTCATTGGAGGGAAGGATAGTAGAGGCGAAGATGAAGTACTTTGGCCACATCATGAGAAGAAAGGAAAGCTTAGAGAAGACAATGATGCTGGGGAAAACGGAAGAAAAAAGGAAGAGGGGCTGACCAAGGGCAAGACGGATGGATGGCATCCTTGAAGTGACTGTATTGATCTTGAAGGAGCTGGGGGTGGTGACGGCTGACAGGGAGCTCTGGCGTGGGCTGGTCCATGAGGTTACGAAGAGTCGGAAATGACTGAACGAATGAACAACAACAAAAGAAATGAGTCTAAAGCTTAGGATGCAATTGTACTTTATGGCTTTCAGAATAGGCTCATTTGCGCCTTGTCAAACCATGTATATCTCTGTGTTGCTGAAGGATTTCAGGGCTGGAATCACTGGGCTGCTGTGGGTTGTCCGGGGTATACAGCCATGTCCCAGAAGCATTCTCTCCTGACATCAGGAGATAATGCTTCTGGAACATGACCATATACAGAGGCGGCCCTAGGTAATTTTCAATAGTAAGCAAATAGTATTTTGGCGCCCCCCCCCCCCCCCAACCAATCGCTGATATATATTTTCTGTTCGTCATGGGAGTTCTGTGTGCCATATTTGGTTCAATTCCATCATTGGCGGAGTTCAGAATGCTCTTTGATTGTAGGTGAACTATACATCCCAGTAACTACAACTCGCATATGTCAAGGTCTATTTTCCCCCAAGAGCACCTCGAGAGCGCCCCTGGCCAAAATAAACTATACTGCAAATGCTTACTTTGTGTAATGGGTTGAGCCACCCTTGGCCATACAGCCAGAAAACTCATAGAAACCCATGTATATCTCTCTTCAAACCCTGAAAGCATCCCATCAAAGAATGACTTTTGATTGTTTGTATCATACTTGGATGAATACTATAATACCTAATGTATCACATAAAGATGTATCTGGCCACAAATGCTTGCATACACCCACAGCATCATGTGAAAAATTGCAGATAAGTCACCCTTAACCCAAATTCTGGAGGCTTTGTTTTCCCCTGTATCCTGTCCCTGTCCCCTGTTTTATTTTACCATACACACTACCAAAATAAATAAAAGATTGTATATAAGAATCAGAAAGATGATAGCCATCAATTTGCATGACAGGCTAAAATATTTTATAATGAAATAGAAGATATTTTATATAAAATACATGTAAAAGATTTTATTTAAAAGTTTCTAGATAAAGGGATTTTATATATCAATATAAAATATGAGTGCTTCAGCATAAAATGCCAGTTATAGTCATAAATAATTTATGACTGAAGCCAGCCTTTCATGCTGAAACATGTCATGTTTTAAATTTTCATATAAAATATTTCATAGTTTTGTATAAAACATTTCAAACTTGATGTGCAAATTGATGGTCATCTTTTTGTTTAGAACACTGTTAAGTGAGTGTATTTTTTCCACTTACACAGACTTAAAAGAAATGAACCTAAAACTTAGGAAGCACTGGTTTTTCAGAGCTTGCAGAACATGCTCGTTTGTGCCTTGCCAAACCATGCATATCTCTCTTCAAACCCTGAATGCATCCCCCAAAGCATGACTCTTAATGGTTCCTTTTATACTTGGAAGAATAGCATAACATATGATTTAACACTTAGAATCATAGGAGGAGCCTCCGGTGGTGCAGTGGGTTAAATACTTGTGCCGGCAGGACTGAAGACCAACAGGTCGCAGGTTCGAATCTGGAGAAAGCATGGATGAGCTCCTTCTGTCAGCTCCAGCTCCCCATGCGGGGACATGAGAGAAGCCTCCCACAAGGATGGTAAAACATCAAAACTTTTGGGCATCTCCTGGGCGTCCTTGCAGACGACCAATTCTCTCACACCAGAAGCAACTTGCGGTTTCTCAAGTTGCTCTTGACACACACAAAAAAACCAAATCATAGAGTTGGAAGAGACCTCGTGAGTCATCCAGTCCAACCCCCTACCATGAAGCAGAAGAATCACATTCAAAGCACCCCTAACAGATGGCCATCCAGCCTCTGTCTGGGCACATATGCTTGCATACACTTGGAGCATCTGGTTAAAAATTATATTTAATTAATTCTGATTGGGGTCTCATGAAAAAGCAACAAATGTGTAGATGTTTAATTTATTACTCTTATACTTCACTTTTAGGGAATAGAAAGGAATTTATGGATTTTTTTACCAGACATTCTTTGATGTGAGAGTGCTATTGGTTAGTTCATTTTCTTCTGTTTCCACAGTAATTGGAAACAGGACAAAATGAACAAATGAACTATATGTATATGGCATTCTTTTTTCCTAATAAAGTTTTTAAAATAATATTTTTCTACATCTTCTTCTTTTTCTTCAGCGTTTGTCCCTCTTGATGGCAGGGTCTGCTTCACTGGTTTGTTGGCTCCATTTCACCCAGTCGTGCACCTGATCAGGATGTTGTTTCCCAAAGATCCACGGTTACTGTAGCTTTTATGCGGGATCCATGGGTAACAACCATGTGATGTGACATTGATGGTCTTTCATCAGCCAGCCCATCACATAGGCCTGTCGCTGGAGTATCTTGATTCAGTTCACCCCAACAGTTGTCGGGAAGTCTCCAATGGCACCAATGTGGAGGAACTTACTTGCAACCAAATAAAATATAATGTCTACATGGGTTTTATTTTTAATAATAAGTACATTTTTGTATTATAATGATTTTGTGTGTCATTTTTACCAGTGCATTGATTGTTGAGTGCATTTTCACCTAACCTGTATATTTCTGTGTGCATTTCTTGATTGGAAATATAATAGGGCTTGGATTTACATACTGGATTAGAACAGGGCTTTTCTACTCGGGACATCCTTTCAGCCTGAAAAAATTTCATGCAACCAGGTATATTGTTATATAAAGTAGGCATAAAACTTAAAAATTTACTGATAATAAATCAGCATTTGCAAGACTTGTTAAACAAGCTGGTTTTCCATTCTATGAAGCACGACTGAAGCATCTTCTGCAGAGGCCACTATACACACACAAACACACACACACACACACGCACACACACATATTCCACCATATAGATATTGACAAGCTGAGGAGGACAACTAAATTGATCAAAGGTCTGGAGACCATGAATCCCTATGAGAAACAACTTAAAGAGCTAGGGATGTTTAAATAGCATAAGAGAAGGTTGAGAAAAGATATGATCTTCATGTTTAAATATTTGAAAGGCCATCATAAGGAAAAGGGAGCTGACTTGTTTTCTGCTGCCCTGGAGACTAAGACTTAAAGCAATGGGTTCAAATTACAGAAAAGAATATGCTACTTGAACATTAGGAAAAACTTCCTGATTGTAAGAGCTGTTCAACAGTGGAACTCTCTGCCTCGGAGTGTAGTGGAAGCTCCTTCCTTGGATGCTTTTAAACAGAGGCTGGATGACCATCTATCAGGGGTGCTTTTACTGTGCTTCTCTTGTATGACAGGGGGTTGGACTAGATGGCCCATATGGTCTCTTCCAACACTTTTATTGTATGATTCTACATATTGTTGCTAACAGATTTGTGTAAACGGGTGGCATTCAGAAACCTTTCACTGCTGACAGTTTTTTCATGACCCCAACATTGAGTTAAGGGGACCCTACTTGTTTAAGATCCCACAGCAATGGTTTAGAACATATGACCCCCTTCATCTTTAAGTATCACCTAGGGTTCAAATGGCATCATGTATTCCCAGAACCTTGCCCCTGGTCAAATGCAATTACATTTGCTTTCAACTGGTTTTAGAAGGCTAGCAATACTAGAGCAGAGGGAACCCTGTTTCAGTGAGATCTTAGTCACCACAATGTCCAGAGAACTGACCTTTTCTGTCAGGTTCAGAAAGGTGAGAAGGAAAAGACGCAGGCTTTCATGTAGCCGATGTAAACCTTCAAGATGAAGGAGTTGAAAGTTGTATTTATTTATTTATTTATGACATTTATATGCTGCCCTTCTCACCCCAAAGGGGACTCAGAGCGGCTTACAAGATATATATACATACAATATACTATATTATTAGCATAGTACAATATCAGTATTATATATTACCATATTGTACTATACCATTATATTGTAATATAATTATAATATCATATTATTATAGTAGTTTTGTATATTGGATTGCAGTATAATATTAAAATATTATATGTATATGCAATATATTATATTATATTATATTATATTATATTATATTGTTAGCATAGCACAGGAGACAAGGTGGAACTGTCTTCTGGCCCTCCTCTCCCTTTACTCTGGCCCAGAGCAGTAGTTGATACTGGGGGGAGGGACCCCAACTGATGACATAGGCAGGAGACAAGGTGGAATTGTCCCCTGGCCACCTCTCTCTTTACTCTGGCCCAGAGCAGCAGTTGATACTGGGGGGAGGGATCCCAACTGATGACATAGGCACTGATGACACTGTCCCCTGCCCCCCCCCTCTTCACTCTGGCCCAGAGCAGCAGTTGATACTGGGGGGAGGGATCCCAACTGATGACATAAGCAGGAGACAAGGTGGAACTGCCCCCTGCCCCCCCCCTGTCTTTACTCTGGCCCAGAGCAGCAGTTGGTGCTGGGGGGAGGGACCCCAACCGATGACATAGGCAGGAGACAAGGTGGAACTGTCCCCTGCCCCCCCCCCCCCCTCTTCACTCTGGCCCAGAGCAACAGTTGGTAGTGACGGAAGGGGACCCCAACTGATGACATAGGCAGGAGACAAGGTGGAACTGTCCCCTGGCCCCCTCTCTCTTCAGTCTGGCCCAGAGCAGCAGTTGATACTGGGGGGAGGGACCCCAACTGATGACATAGGCAGGAGAAAGGTGGAACTGTCCCTTGGCCCCCTCTCTCTTTGGCAGGAGACAAGGTGGAATTGTCCAACTGATGACATAGGCAGGAGACAAGGTGGAACTGTCCCTTGGCCCCCTCTCTCTTCAGTCTGGCCCAGAGCAGCAGTTGCTGCTAGGGGGAGGGGCCCCCAACTGATGCCATAGGCAAGAGACAAGGTGGAACTGTCCCCTGCCCCCCTGTCTTTACTCTGCCCCAGAGCAGCAGTTGGTGCTGGGGGGAGGGACCCCAACTGATGACATAGGCAGGAGATAAGGTGGAACTATCCCTTGGCCCCCTCTCTCTTCAGTCTGGCCCAGAGCAGCAGTTGCTGCTAGGGGGAGGGACCCCAACTGGTGACATAGGCAGGAGATAAGGTGGAACTGTCCCTTGGCCCCTCTCTCTTCACTCTGGCCCAGAGCAGCAGTTGGGGAAAAAGGTTTTCCTAAGAAACTGACCAACTACAAGGCACATTGAAATAGACATCATTTGAAGAACAGGATTGAAAGCTTATAGCTGATAAATCAATCTAAAATGTATTGCTTAATTCCTTCACACACATATATGCTGAAACATGCTAATACAGTTAACCCTTTGAATTATGGCTAATATGGTTAACTCTATCCTCATACCTTGAGTATTCTTGGAAATAATGGTGGTGCTAGAAGCTAATGCTCCCCCCCCCCCCCTTACAATACATTTTAAGACATGCTATCTTCTCTACTTAATTTAAAAAATCAGGAAGGCTGGGGGACCTGGCAGGCACCAAGGGAGATCTGCATGAGTACAGTGATGCTAATGAATACCATGTTTGGGGCCTCAGGCTTCTATTCATCGGGGTGGCATATATGTGATTGATTTTGTCTGCAAGATATATAACAAATTGGTCACAGTGGCCACCTAAAGGCTCACTCATCTGTCTCCTTGAATTATATTACACCAGACTTTACAACACTAAAAAAAGCAGCATGGACTGATGTCAAGCAGACACGGTGGTTGTTATTGTTGTGTGTCTTTAAGTTGTTTCTGATTTATGGCAGTTAGGTTAACCTATCAGGTGGTTTTCTTAACAGAATTTGTCCAGGAGTTTTTCATGGCTTTCCTCTGAACTGAGTGTGACTTGCCCAAGGTCACCCAATTAGCTTACATGGCCAAGCAAGGGTTTGAACTCTCAACTCCAGAGTTGCAGTTCAGTGCCAAAGCCTCAATATCACCTTGGCTCACTAGATATTGTGGTAATGTTGGTGAAATGTGCTACTTGCTGATCATACCACAATATTTGTCCTAAGGTTGACTTCAATTTGATCAAACCTATGACATTTTTCCACCCTCTGCTTGAGATACTGACCCGATTATTTCATTACTATACATTCTTCAGTATATCAAAGAGTTGAATGTGTTCTTCAGTTGATGTGAGATGTAGGAGCAATTGTGTAGGCAGCCACAGTGATATTTCATTCCAGAGAAGGACTGAGTCTTTGACAGATCCCATAAGCAGATCAGATCTAGAAGATCTAAACATTCCTGGGACTCCATCCCTAAAACGGTTAGAAAAGGACAATGAATATCATAGTGGCCATCAAGTTCTGAGCTGTCCTAGATCAGGTGGTTTTGGCATTAATCTCCCAAACCATCTTCAACACCTATAAGAATACTTTGACAGTTCAGACACTGAGGGCTCTGCCACAAAGCCATATAACCCAGAATATCAAGGCAGATAATCCCACAATATCTGCTTTGAATAGGGTTATCTGAGTCCACAGTGCCATATATTCCAGTTCAAAGCACATATTGTGGGATTTTCTGCCTTGATATTCTGTGTTATATGGCTGTGTGACAGGGCCCTGAGATTTTTGGTCAGTGTTGTATATAGTACACAAATTCCCAGCCCTCTCTAGAGCATACAACACACATGATAGACACTCAAAACTGGCTGACCGTTGGACAGAATATCTTAAACAGAAGCAAAACTGACCACTGGTAGTCCACCTACCCTACAGTGCTAATGCTTTAGGTAGAAACATGATGGATCAAACCCAATTTTTGTGATATAAGCCAGGTCACTTCACTTGTAGCTTGGTGGTCACAGCAGGTTTTTGGTTCACTGTAGTTTCATCAGGAACTAGATGCCTCTGAGCACTGGCACTCAACAACCCATTATTGCTGTTATTTGAGACCAGATTGGACTCCAGATGGTTTGGCAATTGTTCCCTGAAGCATCTAGACTTGGAATACACCCAAAATCTAGGAAAAGAACCCAGATTTGGTGATGTTTTAAAGAGACACTGCTTCGAGTGAAATGTGCAAGGTAGCCATGAACTCGCAACTATGTGCATCCAGAAATGTCCTTTGGTATGTACAGCCCCAGAAGGCCAATATGTGTACCTACCTACATATCATTATGTAGCAAAATGCATAAAAACACAGAATAAAAGAACACAAAAGTTTACAACATAATACAGATATATTTATAGAAATATTTTTATAAACTTTAGTGTAAATGATTGTTGTCAGAAACGAGGGTAGAAAGATGAAGAGATGCTGTCTGGAGCCCAGTGTAACAAGATTAGTGGGCAAGGGGCCTCAAATTCATACTAGTTCTAATTATATATCTAAAATGTTTTAAGTGTATACATGAAATACAGGTTGAACATCCTTTATCCAGAATTCAAAAATCCAAAATACTCCAAAATCCAAAATTGCCCACATGCCAGCTGAGATAATGGCAGCATTGCTTTCTGATAGTTCAAGATATAAAAATTTTGTTTATTATTTATTTATTTACTTATTTATTATTATTTATTTATTTATTTATTTATTTATTTGCAGTATTTATATTCCACCCTTCTCACCCTGCATGGGACTCAGGGCGTATTACAATTCACATATACATAGCAAACATTCAGTGCCATAGACACACAACATATATGGACAAACAAGTTTAAACTTGGATCCCATCACCAAGAAATCCCATTATGTACATAGTAAAGGTAAAGGTTTTCCCCTGACATGAAGTCTGGTCTGACTCTGGGAATTGGTGTTCATCTCCATTTCTAAGCCAAAGAGCTGGAATTGTCCATAGCCACCTACAAGGTCATGTGGCCAGAATGACTGCATGGAGTGCCGTTACCCTCCCGCCAGAGCGGTACCTATTGATCTACTCACACTTGCATGTTTTCAAACTGCAAGGTTGGCAGAAGCTGGGGCTGACAGCGGAAGCTCACGCTGCTCCCCAGATTCGAACCTGCGACCTTTCAGTCAACAAGCTCAGCAGCTCAGCGCTTTAAATCACTGCACCACTGGGGGCTCCTCGGTGTATTATGTATATACATACATGCAAATCACAAAAATCCAGAACACTTCTGGTCCTAAACCTTTTAGCTAAGGGATACTCAACATTTATACAGTTTGAATCACTGGGGACAAACTTTCATTTGAAAGCATTCATTTTATAGGCATATGCCTATTGAAAAGTTAGGATAATTTTCATCTCCTATGAAAGATGCACTTTTAGCAAAACTTAATTTGGCACCCTTTGTATGAGAAATGGTCTAAGACATGAGTCACATAAGACCAAAGATATGTATGTGAGGAGAGGAACAATATTATCACTAGTTGAATGCAAAAGCTTTGGGAAAAGATATGAGAGGGAACAGAATGGTATCATATATAGGAAAGAAAAACTATGGAGTTAGAGATGAGCCTGATGCAAGATATAAAATCAAAGGGACTCTACAGAAGCTCTGAAGATGGTGGCTTCTTTGATAATGTTGGTTTTTATGAAACACAATGCAATTAATTCTGCCCTTATTAATAACTGCATAATGCCACAGCTACTCCCCCGTTGATCTATGTAAACAGAGCAATAACCACCTGGCATTTATTGTACTATAATAAGGTGCTTGCTCAGTGTACTGGAGCAGGGCTAGGAAAGAACAAGCTTGCCAGGCAGATCTAAATCTACAAGGCTAACAAGCTGGATAAAAATACCTCTCCTGGCTTCATCATGACAGCTCCAGGATTCCGCCGTATTCATTAATGCAAGGTCCCTAATGGCTTAATTGAAATTTTCTGCAGTCAGAGCCTTGAGCTTGGAAACACTTTTCAGAAATTAGCTCACTATTCAGCACACAGAAAGATCACTTCAATATATTTTTCTTTGCTAACATGGTTTAATATGCTTTAAATGCAGATCTCTGCACCACACCATGGATAAAATACCGACAAATAAACAGATGACTAAGACTGGACAGATCTGCAAGCTTCAACTTTGCTCAGGTTCCCATTTCCTCCCTACCAGATTTTTTTCCGGCTCTGGCTCTAGGCCAAATTGTGATTTATTTATACTCCATACTAAAACTTATATGTATTCCCAGGTGTATACATATACATGTACATATTTTAGCTTGCTTTTCGGAAATGTGTGTGTGTGTTTTTTTATGGCGTTCTGAAATGTACACATTTTGTGAGCAGCTTCCCCCACCAATTAAAGACATATTGTGCACGTTTCCCCAATACAGGCATATTTATGCTTCCTTTCACATGTCTCTTTTCTGCATAGCTTTTCAAAATTCTGAATGCTGACTTTAGAGATGTGTTGATTTGACATCTAGGTGCAGTCTTGTTCTTACACCTACACAATATACAGTCTCCTCTTTGTCTGAGAGAGAGAGTGAGAGAGAGAGAGAGAGAGAGCTTGAACAAAAAATCATCTTCATGGGATATATAAGATTGTCCCAACTGGTGTCTGGACCCCCCCCCCCCCCCCCCGGATCAGAAAATATGGTTTCCGTATGAAGTGGGTGTTGATCAGTGGAATAACTTTCTATAGTGAGTCAGAACTGGTAGAGCTTGTTTATTAAGCTTCAAAGCCTCTGAAGTGATAGATAGATACCTCAGGTATGATTTTCCATACTATGGTCCCTCAAGAATGACAACTCTCAGAGTTCCTTATCAAGTTGCTTATTTACCTATCTGAAAGTAAATACACCTCACATTTCTATAAAATTGAAAGCTTACAACAGGTTATAGTAATGTGCATGCATGCACACACTCATGAATATGTATTAAGACTTCCAAATGTCAGAGTTTGGGTTTGTGTCTCAGAGCCTAGATCCTCTCCTATGAATTTCAGGACAGTAGAGATGATTCTCAAAGCCGTAACCTTGATTTTTTTTTATTCTTGCTGTGTGTTGCTGGCACCTGCTGTTGCAAGCAGCTTCAGACCAAACACCATAGGCTTTCAGGGACATCTGCCAAGCATCTCCTCCCTCTCTCCTGCCTCAAAGTTTCTCAGACCATAGCTGGTACCAGGACTCAGTAACAGGAGGCAGACAAGGCCGGGAAATATTAAGCTGTCTCAATATTCTTTGCCTTGGAAATTACGGAATGTGGTACTATAGGATTATGCTTTGTGGCATTCTTGGACACATTCTTTTTCATTTCCCCCATCTGCATTATCATAGCCTAAATAGTTGAAGCCACAGCACAATTTTTTTGTTTGTTTTGAGATGCACATGTGTTGCACCATCTTTTGCAAAGTGCCTGGTATAAATGTATAAGCACCTGATCAGTGTTTTCGTTTGTGATTGACTTCTCTCTCCCCCCCTCCACTTGTTCTCGCTCTGACATGCATCCACATTTCCTTGAGAAAGTTTTCTCCAACCCTTTCTCTACCTGCCTATATGTGCCTATGTTTCTGTCCGTTGCTGTC
This sequence comes from Anolis sagrei, assembly GCF_037176765.1. Lineage (NCBI taxonomy): Eukaryota > Metazoa > Chordata > Lepidosauria > Squamata > Anolidae > Anolis > Anolis sagrei. Next base: position 133,992,449 of record NC_090024.1, on the reverse strand, counting down.
TATTTCGGGTCCTTCACTACAAAGCTTGTAATCTTTGATTTCCAATCACTGAAAGATTTTATCCTTTCTAAAAAAAAATGTTTATTGGAAACCATGACTGCAACTGTTGCTTAATGATAACACCACAGTCCACCCACCCCATTACATCATTGGGAGCCAGCCCTGAGTTTCAATTTTGGCACTGAAATATCAGAGTCTTGAGAAGCTTCTGTACTCATAGCCCTAATACGCTCACGTATGCACAGACCTCAGACATATACAAGACAATGATATTTAGTTCTCTGACTGATGGGTGTGGCTGCAGTATATCTCCTTTGTGCCAGGTAGCAGGGGCAGCTGGTAGATTTCTTATTGTTGAATGGCAAATCTTCTCTCCTTTTAACAGCAGCTTCTCCCACGGCTGCTCCAGGTTGTATAGGAACTCTTCTGGTAACATAGTCCAGCACTTGGATAGTAGTTCCCATTCAACTCAAAGCAGATGTAAAAGCAGCAACCATAAAACAAAGTAGGAATTTTCTGCATTGAGGCAAATGATCCATAATTTGCCCCTGCCTGAAACAAAAGAGGCACCATTATTTTGCCATTGAATGGGTAGGTTGGTCTCCTGCTTACAATTGTCATGACTGCCATCATTAGGCTTGATCTGAGTCCATCAGACATTGACATTTTCCCATCCAAGTCTCAAGGACCTACAGCAGTGGTTCTCAACCTGTGGGTCTCCAGATGTTTTGGCCTTCAATTCCCAAAAATCCTAACAGCTGATAAACTGGCTAGGATTTCTGGGAGTTGTAGTCCCAAATTGTTATGTATGCATATGTTTTATGTTAATATGATGCTATTGCTTATTGTTTGCGTCTTCGGTTTGTGTTTTGGATTTCTTTATTGTAATTGTTGTTTGGGCTTGGCCTCATGTAAGTTGCTCTGAGTCCCCATTGGAGAGATGGTGGCGGGGTATAAATAAAGATTATTATTATTTTATTATTATTATTTGGCCCATGTGCCCTGAGTTTGACACATGTGATCTAGGGTAATCCAATGTCCACAAGTTAAAACGATCCATCACTGGCCAGAAGCAACTCCCCAGTAGAGCCTTGCTGGTGACCACTTCTAGTGACCACATGGTTGGGTGCCCTGTCATAACAGTAGAAGCAATATTGCCAGCAAGGCTCTGTGAGGCAGCTGCTTTTGGCTGGTGATACTTTGGTAGCAGTCTCCTGTAGGAGATGTTCTGGTGCTGATATTCTGTTTGATCATGTGGCCATGTGAACTGTGAAAGAGTACTTCCATGACTATACATGTGTACTCCACATGGTGTATCTGAGGAATCCCTGGAGCACAGTAATTCAGAGTGTTTTGCCTGGTATAGATGAGGTGACAAAGGAGACCCAGGCTTCTTCCCTGGTTTCCTGGTACAATGGTAGGTATAAATGAACATGTGACCCAAATACCTTGCTTCCGATTGAGTCTGGTTGAAAGACAGTGTGCAGCTGACAGAGCTACACCTTATCTTTTAAATAAATTAGAAAGACTATTTCAAGATATTTGGGGTGAGCAAAGGTGGCCTATGCAGCTTCTCCATCAAGAAGTACTAGAGTGTACCAGCACTTTCTGCCTGTGCTTATAGGAGTTAGAATGAGGCAGGCCTCATCAGCTAGTTTCAGAAGATATCAGAGGACTCAGGGCTTTACCTACATGACCTTATCTTGCCTGCTGTGACTTGTACAGACTTTATGTGTCTTGATTCACATCCTTCAGACACTATCAGCTTCAATATATTGTCGAAGGCTTTCATGGCCAGAATTACTGGGTTGTTGTAGGTTTTTCGGGCTATATGGCCATGTTCTAGAACAGTGTTTCTCAACCTGGGGGTTGGGACCCCTGGAGGGGTCGCGAGGGTGTGTCAGAGGGGTCACCAAAGACCAATAGAAAACACAGTATTTTCTGTTGGTCATGGGGGTTCTGTGTGGGAAGTTTGGCACAATTCAACCGTTGGTAGGGTTCAGAATGCTCTTTGGTTGTAGGTGAACTATAAACCCCAGCAACTACAACTCCCAAATGTCAAGGTCTATTTTCCCCAAACTCCACCAGTGATTACATTTGGGCATATTGAGAATTCGTGCCAAGTTTGGTCCAGATCCATCATTGTTTGAGTCCACAGTGCTCTCTGAATGTAGGTGAACTACAACTCCCAAAACTCAAGGTCAGTGCCCACCAAACCCTTCCAGTATTTTCTGTTGGTCATGGGAGTTCTGTGTGCCAAGTTTGATTCAATTCCATCATTAGTGAAGTTCAGAATGCTCTTTGATTGTAGGTGAACTATAAATCCCAGCAATTACAACTCCCACAGGACAAAATCAATACCCTCCCCCAATCCCACCAGTATTCAAATTTGGGTGTATTGGGTATTTGTGCCATATTTGGTCCATTGTATGAAAATACATCCTGCATATCAGATATTTACATTACTATTCATAACAGCAGCAAAAAAAAATTTTGTCGTGTCAGGAGCAAGTTGCTTCTGGTGTGAGAGAATTGGCCATCTGCAAGGACGTTGCCCAGGAGACGCCTGGATGATTTGATGTTTTTATCATCCTTGTGGGAGGCTTCTCTCATGTCCCCGCATGAAGAGCTGGAGCGGATAGAGGGACTCATCTGCCTCTCCCCAGATTCGAACCTGCAACCTGTCGGTCTTCAATCCTGCCGGCACAGGGGTTTAACCCACTGCGCCACCGGGGGCTCCAGCAGCAAAATGACAGTTATGAAGTAGAAACGAAACTAATTTTATGGTTGGGGGTCACCATAACGTGAGGAAGTGTATTAAGGGGTCACAGCATTAGGAAGGTTGAGAACCACTGTTCTAGAAACATTCTCTCCTAAAGTTTCGCCTGCATCTATAGCAGGCATAGGATGAAGATGCTTGCCATAGATGCAGGCAAAATGTCAGGAAAGAATGCTTCTATAATATGGCCATATAACCCGAAAAACCTACAACAGCTCACGATCAGCTTCTCTTGTCATATCCAGATACCCACAAGACAGGGCAGTCTTGATACTCTTTCTGAGATTCGTAGTTTGGTCCCTTACTTGTGGTTGAGGACAGAGTTTCCAACAGTTCTGCAGTCCCAGAATAATTACTGTTTCAACCGATATCTTAAAAAGTCAAAAATTCTTCCAACCCTTGTTCACGTATTTCTTCCTTGAACAACAGTGAATTCCAGATCAGCAGTGGTTGTATGAAAGATGTAAATATTCCCTCTCTGGTTTGTTAATGCAGTGTTTTGAAGTCAAACTCATATCCATTTATTATTTCTCATAGTGACTGACCTATTTATCCTCTGTAGTCCATAACAGAAGGGCATTGTTGATAAACAAAGATATTTACTGAATGAATAGGTGAAATGACTTAAAAGCGCCACACCTGCTTGCTAGGCACTGCTCGGATACCACCACTCCCAGAAAGTCATTTTAGATATGATGAATGGTGTGTACCTTGATTTAAAATGCAATAAAATAATAGTCTCCTTCTCTCAGATGTAATTTAGCAAGAGCAGCAGCTTCTTCTGTTCTATATGGCACCGTGGATAGCTGTTTTGATTTGTTATCATTTTTACATCTCATCAAATAACTTCTTGATTCACATAATGTGAACCCTTCGACTGAAGGAAATTAATGATGTATTTGATCCGAGCATGAGCACAGCAGGGTAAAGAGATGAAATGTATATGTATAAATAATGCCTCTTGATAAACAAATTGGTCAAGATTGTTATTCAGAAAAAAGCATGACTGTAAACTCTTTTGAACAAAGCTGGGTGGGGTGGTATTTGTTGCTGTATGCCCTACTTTCTAATAAAAGATATAAATGCCATTTGTCAATCCTACGATTTTGGGAGCTGCTGCTCTTCCTTTTCCAAAGTATTCCAAAGTGCCTGAAAGAAAAGGTATTTAAAACTAGTTTATTTTATCATCATGTGAATTGTGATTATCAACATAGACATGTTCCTTTATCTTCTGCTATTGTCAGGATTTCATTATCTTCACCCTTCTCTCTATTTTTTCCTTCCTCCCCGTCATGCCTCTTTTCAAAGCAGAATTGATTGCAAACAGCAATACTAACATTCGGATTTTGCACTCTTTCTTAACTTTCATTAGCAAGTCTTTGCTCATTTCTACTAGTAATGTGGTGCCATATGCAGATTTTAGATCGGGGGTCCTCAAACTTTTTAAACCGGGGACCAGTTCACTGTCCCTCAGACCGTTGGAGGGCCAGACTATAGTTTTTTTAAAAAAAATCAAGAAAAAATTCCTTTGCACATTGCACATATCTTATTTTGCTGTGTGGAAGGACCCTTAGAGGGGGTTCTTTCTAGCCCTCTTTAGGCAGTAATTCCAGGAGCAGAGAATGGGAAATCTTCCTATTTCTAGTCTGAACAAAATCTGGCTACCAGTATTTAAAAAAACGCTAAAATTATAACTGTAAATAAAGAACAACAATCAAACACAGGGGAACTCCAGACAAGAAACAATCAGGGCCAGCTAATCACCTCTCAACAAAGGATTCTCCCTAAAAACTGTCAGGCTATGAAATGGTAATCAAGGTGGCCAATTGAAACATTCATACCTACCTCCAACAGACAAGAGTTCTTTCTCCCACCCTGGATCTTCCACAATTTTCCTAGTTAAAGGTTTTCCTCTGACATGAAGTCCAGTCGTGTCTGACTCTGGGGTATGGTGCTCATCTGCATTTCTAAGTCGAAGAGCCGTAGACACCTCCAAGGTCATGTGGCCAGCATGACTGCATGGAGCTCCGGGGCAGCCTCCCTTGGCTGGCTCACGCTGCCCATCAGGCGCGATGGGCAGCGTGTGCCTGCCAAGGGAAGAGCAGCCCCACGTGGCCTACTAGTGCTTAAAGCACCTCGCAAGGTGTGTTACGTGCGAGTAGGCCACGCGGGGCTGCTCTTCCCTTGGCAGGCTCACGCTGCCCATCGGGCCTGATGGATAGTGTGAGCCAGCCAAGGGAGGGGCACTGTGTGGGGGGGGGGGCGCTCCTCCTCCACGGGCCGGATAAGTGCCCTTGGCGGTCCGGAAGTGGCCCGCGGGCCGTAGTTTGGGGACCCCTGTTTTAGATGGTTGGTGTTTCTTCCTCCAATTTTCATACCTCCTTCTTCCATTATACCAGTATCTGCATTATATATTCTGCATATAAGTTTACTGCAGTTTGTGAAATGTATTGTGAAATGGGATTTTCATGAATCCATGCCAAACTTATGTTTAAGAGTTTTCCTAACTATGTGTTTAGTTGTTGCATCATTGGAAAGAAACTTTTCAAAATTAAATGAATAAAAAGTGTTGGTCAATTAATTAGGAGCAAAGATAGACACGTCTAATTATACTGTCAATTAAACATGAATATGTGAAAAAAAGATCAATGTTGACAAATTTACAAAAATTAAGGCTCAAAACTAGAAACTGTAATATTATTATTAATTAATGTGTCCAATATGTTGGTGTAATTTCCTCTCCTTTTAAAAAAACCCCACTTTGATGTAATTTAATCCAAGGGTTTTTTTTATGTACTTATTATTTTATTGTTTAGTTTTACTGGCGTGATTGCTCATAAAATGTTCAAAAACTGAGAATTTTCACTGTCTTCCTTTCTTTTCATTTCATGATGGTTCTTGAAAATATTTTTCTGTCACTGGTCATACTGATGCAGACAAAAAGCCTATTTAGACCAACATTCTGACCACAGAATGACCAGTCAATTGCCTAAGGGAATCCCACCAGAAAGACATGAGCACAGCTGCACACTCTATCGTCTTTTCCCCAACAACAGATACACATAGTTATACACTGTATCTAGTAGGGATGTGCAATACATTAAAATGGTTCAAAAGTTATTACAAAACTGGGGAGTGTTGGCGCTTCCTTTCTAAAGTCAGTCTTCAGTCCTGCCAGCACAAGGGTTTAACCCACTGCGCCACCGGGGGCTCCTTTATGGCACTGTAAATTAGTTAAATTACCCTCCCCACATAAAGCGGTACTTAAATTTCCTACTTGACAGATGCAACTATCTTTCGGGCTGCAAAGGTCGACAACATTTTCATACAGGTTTGGTTCTCTACACGTCTTATCAACATTGTGGCTCTTCTTTGAATGGCTGGACATGCCTAAATCCATCTTAAAATGAGGCAACCAGAACTGAACACAGGACACAGTGAGGCTTGAGTAACACAGAGCAACAAAAAGAGCAACAAAATTTCATTACTGTGAAAAGAGCAACAAAATTTCATTACTATTTCATTAATTACTAATTGGGGAAACTTCAGGGGCTCCTTTTTCCCTCAAGCTATTGGAGTGAAACTTGCTACAATGGTAGAACACATCTACCACTGTTGACCCACCAAATTCCAGAATGTTTCACTTATTTATGGATTTTTTTGGGGATAGGTTTTTATAAACAACAGTTTAATAAACAACATTTTTAAAAAGCTACAAGAGCTGTCTACTTGAATTGTATATACAATGCACAATATACTTCGGGCAACAATCCCCAGAACTTTCAGAAAGATTCATACATCTACAGATATGGGGGGGATTTTAAAAAGTTTAGACAAAAACAATTTATCCCACCAAAATAATAATAATAATAATAATAATAATAATAATAATAAACCTTTATTTGTACCCCACTACCATCTCCCACAGGACTCGGTGCGGCTTACAAGAGGCCGAGCCCAAAATACATCAGAAACGAAAAACACGACTTCCGGTGGACATGGCGTCGGGTTAGCCTCGTCGAGAGAAAGCTCCCGACGAGGACCGGTGTTGTGGTGGGTTAGGGTGAGCCGAGTGCTCCCCCTCCTTTGCCGGATCGAGCGCAAAGGAGCCGCGAACCCCAAGAACGCGTCGGACCCCAGCGATTCTCTCCCCCCTCAAGGAGGAGAGATCAGTGGGTTCGAGCAGCGCAGGGGAAGCGAACCACCCCACAAGGATCGAGCCGTGAGGCTCGTTAAACCGCCGCCGATCCACGCCAAATTTAAGAAGAAGAAGAAAGACGAGGATCCGGTTGGGGAAACCGGAGAGGAAATAAGAAAGACACCATCCCCAGGTAAAAGGGAATTCATTCCCATTTTGGAACGGAGAGAACAGCAAAGCAGCTGGGGGGAAAGAAGGAATTGACTGAAGTTGAAGGAGAAGAAAAGGAGGGGAGGAAGGGAAGGGAAAGTTGATTTTATCCTAAAGGAAATTAATAGAAATTAGAAGGAAATTGAGAAATCTGGCAGAAAGTCGATTGGATTGGCAATCACACTAGTAAATTGAACATTTGGACCAATTATTCTAACTAAGGAAACCCCCGGAATTAAAAGTTTAAGGAGAGAAGAAAAGAAAAAGAAGTCCACTCCTGACCTTGAAGCCATATTGAAGCCATATTGTTTTGTCTATCCCGGCCGTCTTCATAAACAAAGTGGAAGAGCGGAGGAAGAAGGAAGTGACGAAACAGGAAGGCGGTAGAGGAGGGACGCCAGAGTGAGTGACACAAGGAGGGGACGGAAAAAGGACGGAAAGGAAGTGACGAAACGGAAGGGGAAGAGAAGCCATATTGGATACCATAGAGAAATTACGGGATAGAACGGTCCAGGAAATAAAGTTAAAGTGAGCTAAAGGCTAAAGGCGATAGAAGTTTAAAGATAATGATGAAGAGAATCGGAGGGGAAGAAGACCCATTAAAGCAACGCTAGGACGAGAAGTAGACGACAGCGGACGAGGACGAGAAGAAGACGTATAAACAACGCAAGGAAGAGAAGTAGACGACGGCGGACAAGGATGAGAAGTAGACGACAGGGGTGATTAAGGAGGAGGAGCAGAAGACTGAACAGAAAAAAGATAATAAAAGAAGTAGATGATTGAATATTTACATATTTATGATTTGATAAAATTAAATATTAACTTTAAAAGTGAATTTATTAAATAATTGAATTTCAGATATATTATTAAATACTAAATAAAATACTGGATTACATTTAATAATAATTGGAAAATTAACAAAAAATTAATATAAAAATATATATTGAATTCAGTATCGAATTTATGAACTGGATATTTGACTATTGATTATCGATTACTGATTATTGATCACTGATTATTGATTATTGGTTACGGATTATTGAGTATTATTGTGAATTTTAGGGGTTAAAAGGAAGGATTGACAGGCTTTTTTGTGTAGTGAATTACTGTATTAATGAATTAATGAATTGGGAGGTCTGATAAGAGAATAGAATTGATTGATGGACAATAGATGATTAAACTCTTTGTATGATATATCTGAAAGTTGATAAACTGCAGGAGAATTAATTATGGCAACACCAATCAAACCAGAAGCTCGGAGAGGATCACTAGACATGAACCCAAAAATGGATAACTTGCTAAAAGAAATTAAAAAAATTTCAGAGAAACAAGATGCGTTAAAGGAGGAATTAAAGCAGGAGGTAAAGACTAAACATGAAGAATATTACAAGAAACAGGAAGGAATAATGACAAAGATGACTGAAGAATTCAAGACGTTGAAAACTGAAATAAAGGAAGAATTTGGCCAGGTTAAAAAAGATATTTCACAACTCCAAGGGGAAGTGAAAGAATTGAAAGAGGCTAAGGAGAAAATTGAAGGATCACAAGCACAAATGGGGCAGAAGATAAAAGGCCTAGATAAGCAAAGGGAGAAAATGGAGTTAGAGCAAGAGCGATTGTTGCAAATGCAAATGGATTTCCAACTGAGACTAAGGAATTTAAAAGAAGATGACAAAGAAGATATAAGACAATTGGTGACTAATATGTTAGCAAATTGTCTGGAATGTGAGGAGGATGAACTAGAACAAGAGATAGACCAGATCTACAGGATTTCTTCATTCTATTCGAGGAAAAACAAAACGGATAGGGATGTTTTGGTGAAGTTTACAAGGAAGAAGATCAGAGATGATATTTTGTTTAAAAGTAATAGAAATCCAATCCTATATAAAGGGAAAAAAGTGGTGGTACTGAAGGAAATTCCGCAGATGACGCTAGCAAGAAGAAGAAAATATTTTTTCTTAACAGATGAATTGAAGAAAAGAGGGATAAGATTTAGATGGGAGAGGAAAGAAGGAATAATGGTGACCTACCAAGAGGAGAGACACTGGCTGACAACGGAACATAAAGCAAAGATCTTTTATGACAAATTTTTAAGAAAGAAGGAAGGAGAAGAAGAGAAAGGAGAAGGAGGAGAAGAAGAAGAAGATGAAGATGAAGAAGAAGAGGGAGCAGAAATAGTGGAAGAAAGAAGATTATCCACGCCAAGGAAAGGAATAAAAACTAAGAAAGCAAGATATAGATCACCAAAGGATTACAGCTACTTAGTAGAAGATCCCAAACCACAGAGAATGACACCACGGAAGAAAGAAGGAAAAGACGACCAGGGCTTGGAACGACCAACGACTTCTACAGCGGAAATGGAAATTGGTGACACAGGACAAGGACTAGACAAGAATGATTAATAAGATGGAGAGACAAATAAAATGTTACTCAAATAATATTAATGGATTGAATTCCCCACAGAAACGCAGGAAAATTTGGAAGAGAATGAAGAAATTAAATTATGATGTGATAGCATTTCAGGAAACACACATCTGTGACAGGCACGTTGCACACCTCCGTAATAAAAGTTTGGGAAAGGAATATTATTCGGCGGATGAGAAAAAAAAAAGAGGAGTGGTAACGTATATAAAGGAAACAATTGACTCAGAATTGGCTTTCAAAGATCTTGCAGGCAGATGTGTAGCGGTGAAGATGACAATTGGAGATACTAAAATCTTGGTTTGCAACATATACGCACCGAATGGCCCAAAAGGACATTTTGTGGACTTCCTAGGTACTAAATTGAAAGAAACTGAATTTGATGAATTGATCCTGATCGGAGACTTTAATGGGGTGATTGATATTCAAATGGATAAAAGCGGGAAGAGAAAAAAAGTTAAAGGTGGCAAATTGCCGCAAAAATTTATTGAATTAAAAAAAGAGTGGGATTTAGAGGATATATGGAGAAATAGAAATGAAGATAAAAAAGATTATACCTTTTTCTCAAACAGACATCAATCATGGTCAAGACTAGACATGGCCTGGATAACAAAAAGTTTGACTACAAAAGTGACGGAGATCAATATCCTACCTCGAGACCTATCGGATCACTGTCCGCTGGAAATGATCATTAACCATAAAAATTACCATAGAAAATGGAGATTGAATGAGAATTTGATAAAAACAGAAGAAGATAAAGATTATTACAAGAAGATAATTCAAGATTATTTGCAAATAAATAAAATAGAGGAAATGGAACCACGTCTGGTATGGGATGCCTTCAAAGCAGTTATGAGAGGACATTTTATACAGCAAGGTTCAAGGAAAAATAGAGAAAGAAATAAAAATATGAATGAACTGATGGTGGAAATAGCTTCTAAGGAACAAGAATTAAAACGGAATCCAACAAAAAAGAAAGAAAAACAATTAACAGTACTGAAGCAAAAGAAAAATTATTTGGAGCTGGAAATACAGTCAAGACAAATGAAATTTCTAAAGCAGCAGGCCTTTGAGAATGCTAACAAACCCGGGAAATGGTTGGCAAATAGAGTTAGGAAGAAAAGACAAATGAATTATATACCGAAAATAATTACGAAAGAGAAGGAGTTAAAGTCGGACATGGAAATTAGAGAGGAATTCAGAAGATTCTATACTCAACTTTATACGAAAGAAGATATAAAGAAAGAAGACATTGTGGAATATATTGGACAACTGAAACTAGACAAGATATCGGATGAGGAGAGAGAAAGATTGAATAAAGAAATTACGGAAGAAGAAATAGAGGAGGCAATAAACAGAATGAATGCCGATAAAGCCCCGGGACCAGATGGGTTTACCGCGGGTTTTTATAAATCTTTTAAACAACAATTGATACCAATATTCAAAGTTTTAGTAAATGATGCATTGAAATTTAAAAAAGTGCCAGACTCATGGAAGGAAGCGGAGATTACAGTGATACATAAAGAAGGCTCTCTAGAAACAGATATTAAGAATTATAGACCAATTTCTCTTTTAAACTCGGATTATAAATTATTTGCGAATATTATGGCAACAAGGTTAAAATCGTTCTTAAGCAATTGGATTGGAGAAGAGCAAACAGGATTTCTTCCAAACAGACATATGAAAGATAATATACGGAATGTCCTGGATCTCTTGGAATACTATGAGATAAACCACCAAAAGGAATTTGCTATCCTATCAATAGATGCTGAAAAAGCATTTGATAATTTAAATTGGGATTTTTTTAAGACTCTAATACAAGAATTAGACATGGGAGAAAAATTCAGTAATGCCATTAGTGCTATTTACGAATTTCAAAAGGCAAAAGTAAAAATAAATGGACAGATGACGCAGGATTTCGAAATTGCCAAGGGAACCAGGCAAGGATGCCCATTATCTCCTCTGATCTTTATAATGGCAATAGAGATTTTAATGAAAAAAATTAGAGAAGATGAAAAGATAAAAGGTGTGAAGGTGGGCAAATATGAATATAAGATACGGGCATTTGCCGATGACTTATTGGCAACAATCGAAGACCCAGGGAAAAACTTAAAAAACTGGATAGCGAAAATAGAGGAGTTTGGGAAAGTTGCGGGTTTTAAGATGAATATGAATAAAACGAAACTTTTGCTAAAGAATGTGGAAAAAGAGAAACAAGTCAAAATACAACAACAAGTAGGAATAGAGAGTGTTAAAAAAATTAAGTATCTGGGAGTCTGGATTTCTGCAAGAAATGGTCAATTGCTAAAAAATAACTATGAAATATTATGGAAAAAGGTACAGAAAGACTTACAGAAATGGAATTTGCTGAACCTCTCTTTGCTAGGACGGATATCATTAATAAAAATGAATGTGCTTCCGAAATTTATATTTTTGTTTCAAAATATCCCGGTGATTAAAAATATATCTGTTTTTAACAAATGGAAGAAGGACTTAATGAAATTTATATGGAAAGGGAAGAGACCAAGAATAAAGTATATTAATTTAGTAGATAAAAAAACTAGAGGAGGTCTGGGATTTCCAGACCTAAAGACATACCATGAAGCCTGTGCACTAATGTGGATTAGAGAATGGATGACATTGGACAATGAAAAATGTTTGAATCTGGAAGGCCATGATTTGAGAGTAGGATGGCACGCGTATGTATGGTACGATAGAGAAAGAAAAGAGAAAAATTTTGGGAACCATTTCATACGCGCCTCCTTACTGCGTATATGGTTAAGATATAAGGCTTTTTTTTATAAAGCTACTCCATTATGGGTTTCCAGTATGGAAGCACATCAAAGAAGACTACTGGGATGGAGGAACTGGCCCAGATATAAGGATATTCTGTATACAGGAAAAATGGAGATGAAATCTTTTGAAGAAATCAAGAATGTATGTGGTAATATAACTTGGTTGCATTACCTACAACTTAAAGAATACTTTAAACAAGATCAAAAGATTGGTTTTGAATGGGAAGAAAATATATGGGATAAAATACTAAAAATACAGAAAAAAGTAATTACAATATTGTACAACAAGCTGGTTCAATGGCTGACAGAAACAGAACAGGTGAAAGCCTGTATGATTAAATGGGCGGAGAATATAAGACGGCCCATCCAGTTTCGGGAATGGGAGATAATATGGAATAGAAAATTGAAATACACATATGCTATGGACTTGAAAGAAAATTGGTATAAAATGTTTTACAGATGGTATTTGACACCGAGCAAATTGAGCCAAATGTATTCAAATGTATCAGATAAATGTTGGAAGTGTAAGGAGCAGGCAGGCACCTTTTTCCATATGTGGTGGACATGTAAAGAAGCAATTAAATTTTGGGCAATTATTCATGAAGAAGTACAGAAGATTATAAAAAAAAGGTTCAAAAAGAAACCGGAATATTATTTACTGGGACTTTCGGACTCCGACTTTAAATTGGATGAGAATGAAGACAAGTTATTTACCTTTTTTACGACAGCAGCAAGGACTGTTTTTGCCAGACATTGGAAAAAGGAACAAATTCCGGCCAAGGAAGAGTGGCTGGAGAAAGTTATAGAAATAAGAGATATGGATGAATTAACTTTTCTTTTAAAAAAAAATATGGGGAAACCTTTAAAGAGGACAAACTGGTCCTCTTTTTATGATTATGAAAAGAAACTTAATTGAAGTGGAGATGATAAGACTGGACTATAAAGGAGAAGAAATAAATATGAGAAGAACCTGAGGATGGGGTGGAAGTCATTTTAGATTTATGTAGGTAGGGTTTCATTTGTTTGTTGAGTTGTGATGTTTGTTTATTTACGTTTGTAGTTCTGTTTTCTCTTTGCTTTTTTTTTTCTCTTTTTGGTTTCTTTTTTCTTTATTTCCTACTTTTCTATCTCCTATTATTGTTCCCACTCTTTCCTTGTTTGTATCTTTAAAATATCCAATAAAAATTATCTTAAAAAAAAAAAAGAAACGAAAAACACAATAACAACAATACAATAAAACAATAACAAAGCAAAACAACAACAAAAATCACAACGTATTTAAAAACCTTTGGCAGAAATTTCCTTGAATGTCCATCTGTCTTTATGATGCAACACCAATGTCCTTGAATGTCCATCTGTCTTTATGACACACAACGATATAACTTCAGCTTAGCACAGAATTATACTATTACTTACTTACGTTACTCCACTTTGCAGATTCAATCATTTTATTTATCATTACTAGACTGACTCTAAATGACTGGCTGCAGGGAAATGTAGTTTAGGGCAGGGCCTTTTGCATTCTCTGCCACAGGGAGCCTCACCTTCCCAAACTACATTTAAGATGGCTGTGTTCTCAGTCTCCCGCCCATTAAATTTAGTTTTTTCCCCAGTGGCGATCAAGCCAAAGAAAAAGGATTGGCTTTTAAAGCACTTTATGTTATCTTAGTTTTATAGAAAATTGATCTTTTGGCACCGCAGAGCAAAAACAGATATCTGATCTCTCAAATTCAGGAGGCTCCCAAAAAATGGATCAGGGACCCCACCGAAAGCCGGGATACTGAAATGGGTCAAGGTTTACCGGATTGCACAAGACTAATGAACAACAAAGGAAATAGAATCATAGAATCAAAGAGTTGGAAGAGACCTCGTGGGCCATCCAGTCCAACCCCCTGCCAAGAAGCAGGAATATTGCATTCAAATCACCCCTGACAGATGGCCATCCAGCCTCTGTTTAAAAGCTTCCAAAGAAAGAGCCTCCACCACACTCCGGGGCAGAGAGTTCCACTGCTGAATGGCTCTCACAGTCAGGAAGTTCTTCCTCAGAATAAACAGATGGGGTTCATAACCATACTGATGCGTCTACAGAGCAGTTTTCATTCAGCTCCGTAAGCATGTGAGAAACATGTTACTTACTAGGGCTGGGCGGTTTCATTTCGTTAATTCGTAATTCGTTAATAATTCGTTAATTTTTTAAATTACAAAACAATAACGAACCATTCTGGAGCAATTTTTTTAAAAAACAAATTTTTAAATAGTTTTGTAAATGCTTCGTATTTCGTTATTGTATTCGTTTCGTTATTGTTTTGAGGTCGTTTCGTTATTATTTCCGCATGTCTGGGGCAAGTTTTATGGTTGTTTTTTGTTTAATTAGTGAAAAAAAAATATCACACCAACAGTCAACAACAGAGGGAGAGGGAAGCTTCAGAAGTTTTTGGAGGTTTTTTAGCGTATTTCGCGGTCGCGTCCGCCATTAACGAATCGATTTGTTATTGTCTTGGAAATCAATTCGTTAATGTTTTGTAATTTTTTTCACATTTACGAAATTTCGTAAATATCGAACTTTTTAAAAGGAAAATTTTGTAATTATTTTAAATAACGAAACGCAAAAACCCCCAAAAAACTAATCGATTTTAGAAACAAATTTTTCCGTTGTTACCCAGGCCTATTACTTACCACTAAGCACAGCCAGAATGAGGAGACATGTAATCTTTGGCAAACTGTGAAACTTACAGGAACAGGGTATCTGTGGTTGCCACTTTCTAGAAGGCATTGTGATTGCCTATTTTCTTTACTTATTCAGGGCAGATATTTTCTTATGACTTGTATTGCGTCCTAATTATTATTCAACCTAAATTCCTATAATACGTTACTACTCAGATTTTGTAAGTCAAATTGAATTGATTCTGTTCTTGTTAAATTGCTCTGTTTTCATTATATTTCCTACGCTATCATGCATTTTCATCCACCTTATTGAATCAATTATTCTTTAATCAGCCCATATTTTGGCCTTTCCTCCTCCTTTTAAACTAGTTTTTGTTGCTTGATACTTGTCTATTATTGTTATGTTGTTTTATGCTTATTAAATTGTATTTTGTTATTGTTTTGCTTTTAATTGTATGTTGCCTGGGCTTGGCCCCATGTAAGCTACCCCGAGTCCCTTCGGGGAGATGGAGGCGGGGTAGAAAAATAAACTTCTTCTCCTTCTCCTTCTCCTTCTCCTTCTCCTTCTCCTTCTCCTACTCCTTCTCCTTCTCCTTCTCCTTCTCCTTCTTCTTCTTCTTCTTCTTTCTCTTCTTCTTCTTCTTCTTCTTCTTCTTCTTCTTCTTCTTCTTCTTCTTCTTCCCTGTTGGTAAGATCCTGCCCATTTGCCCCTCTCTTTCCATTCTGTGCTTATTTTCCCTTGTGTCTTCTCTTCCAACACACTGCTTTAGCATTGAGATATAGTAGGCTTTTCCTTGTGCTTTGTTACTTTGTCCTTTGAGGGAACAGAGTTAGTATTGGATGCTTATCTGTAATGCTGCAACAGATTTACCTTTAAGAATTCCTAAAAAGTCAAGGTTTAGTCAAATGCTCTTCTAGCCCGTACCCTTGGGATAAGATGTTTATGCACAATGCATTCTTCTTTTGTACTTCCACCTGATGTAACTTCAGTGCCAGCTACAGGCCTTTTTATTTCAGTGAAATCTAGACAGTTGAATGGATTCAGTGACATCAATACAGTGTTCTTGTAGATTCAAGGCCTTCTGTTGGTAGGTCTCTCTGCTTCATTCTCGTTTTTTCCCAGATACACACAGAGGGGGGTGGGAAGGAAGGGAAGGAGGGAGAACAGCAAAGGTGTTTTTTAGATATTTCTGCAGCAATGTGGCAGTTGGTTATTCATGAGAAAGACTCGCATAATTAACACAGCCCACACGGTTGGGTTATTTAAACATTTTCTCAGCCAAAAAGGAGTTTCTCATAGATAAGTGACTGGAAATTTTATCAGTACTAAAGTCTCAGTGCCTTTAAGTACCTGGATGCTAGAGGGAAAAAATCAACAAGCTCAGATTTTCCTATCACTTCTTGTGCATGCCAAGAGAAGTTGTGCTGCTGAATTTCTGCCTGACATACGGTTGAGTGACTTCTGAGAGTCATGACGAAAGGTATGGGAGAGAGAGCATATTGCATGTTTTAAAATGTGAGCAGTGCTTCCTTGCATTAGTCACTTCACAGATCATGGAATTTATAATGTAAACTTGGGAAGAATTATAGAGATATTTGAGGTAATTTTAACTCCTCCATTGCTATGACTTTTCCCAATAAGAAAAGAGTGCATGAGAGAAGCCTGCCACTACAGGAAAGAATCAACAAGTACAGCATCAAGTTGAAACTTGCCATTCTTATTAGTGAGCAAAGAAGGAAAGCAGGCAAAATAGGATCCGAATCCCCATTTCTACCACCTCCTAAAATACTCATAGTGACAGAAATACATAAATGGGACAATATTGCTCCTATCAACATTCTGCTGTAGTATGTTGTCCGGGCTTGGCCCCATGTAAGCCGCTCCGAGTCCACACTGGAGAGATGATGGCGGGGTAGAAATAAAGTTTATTTATTATTTATTATTGTATCACCATCTCCATCATTTCTCATCCTTATATGGTTTCATTGTAATTCCCTCTTTCTCTTCCCTCTATACCCTGTCCGCATTTCCCCACCTCTTCCTGCTTACATTAAGATTTCAGGCTACAGGCTACATGTTTTCAGCCTAGGGGTCAGGACCCCTGAAGGGATCACGAGGGGATGTCAAAGGGGTCGCCAAAGGTCATCAGAAAACACAATATTTTCTCAACAAAAGATTCCCCCAGGCTCAGCCAGGCCTTCAAATGCTGATGAAGGTGGTCAGTTGAAACATTCACACCTAGCTCCAGCAGAGAAGAGCTCTTTGCCCCACCCCAGTCATTCCACAGATATATAAACCCATTTTCCTAATTCCAAAAGACCTCATTAGCTCTGAGGATGCTTGTCATAGTTGCAGGCGAAACG
Organism: Anolis sagrei; assembly: GCF_037176765.1. Taxonomy (NCBI): domain Eukaryota; kingdom Metazoa; phylum Chordata; class Lepidosauria; order Squamata; family Anolidae; genus Anolis; species Anolis sagrei. The sequence continues at coordinate 133,975,078 of NC_090024.1, read as the reverse complement.
TCAGGAGAAAATGCCTTGAGAACATGGCCATATAGCTCGAAAAAACCCACAAGAACCTAGTGATTCCAGCCATGAAAACAATATTTTTTGTTTGTTATGGGAGTTCTGTGTGGGAAGTTTGGCCCAAATCTCATTGGTGGGGTTCAGAATGCTCTTTGATTGGATGTGGACTATAAATCCCAGTAACTACAACTGTCAAATTTCAAGTCTATTTTCCCCAAACTCCACCAGTGTTCACATTTGGGCATATTGAGTATTCGTGCCAAATTTGGTCCAGATCCATCATTGTTTGAGTCCACAATACTCTCTGGACGTTGGTGAACTACAACTCCGAAACTCAAGGTCAGTGCTCACCAAACCCTTCCAATATTTTCAGTGGGTCATGGGACTGTCCAAAGTTCGGTTCAATTCAATCATTGGTGGAGTTCAGAATATTCTTTCATTGTAGGTGAACTATAAATTCCAGCAACTACAACTCCCAAATGACAAAATCAATCCCCCCAAGCTCACCAGTAATCAAATTTGGGTGGGTATTTGTGCCAAATTTGGTCCAGTGAATGAAAATCCATCCTGCGTTATCACATATTTCCATCACAATTCATAACACTGGCAAAATTACAGTTATGAAGTAACGACGAAAATAATTTTATGATTGGGGGCCACCACAATATGAGGAAGTGTATTAAGGGATTGTGGTATTAGGAAGGTTGAGAACCACTGGTCTAAAGGATGCCTTGCATGTATGTTATTGTGTAAAGCATCGCAGGCACAATAAATGTAATAATGAATTAGATAGATTGCTGGTGGGATGGCTGATGGATAGATAGGACAGAAATGAAAGAAATGAGTAGAGCCAAAGGTCATGAGTTATTTGAGGAACAACTAGCATGAATACACTCCTGCTAATAAACAGAGGGGCCTGGCATTCTTTCCATGTGAAGTCACCTCATGTCCTTTCCACAATCTGAGCCTTGAGCTCTCTGGTGAGGTCACTGACCCAGGCTGAGCAGGTCAGACACAAGGGTCCTGGTGTTCCCTTTGCTTTTGCAGCCTTGTGTTGTCGGCCCAAAGCCTTACCCCCCTCAAGCAGCTCCATGGGAGGGGCCATGGCAACTGTAGCCCATTCTTTGTGAGAGAAAGGGGCTTTTGTTCAACTTGCTCTGCTTGCCTGCAGGAAACGAGTACTTTAGCTACAAGGCTAGCATTGCACTGCAGGCAAGACTAGCCCATTAACGGCTTTCCAGACACTCTATCCATCCAGAGGAATTGAGTTTCTGGTGGCTATATTATTGCCATCTGCCATTGCCTTTCCGTGTTCATTATAAGAAAGGCATATCTCTCACGTTACCATTCTTCCATATAAGAGTATCCTGCAAAATCATTGACATGACTATTGCAATGTTATGTGAAGCCAAATTATCTGTCCTCATCCCAGGGATGACTCTTTCATTCTGCCACTCCATTTCGCTTACATGGAGTGGCAGAACGGAAAGTGGTCAAATCTGACCCATGGGCACAATCCAACCCAATCTGCAAACTGCACTGAAATGACAAGGAGATCTGAGAGATCCATCAGATGAGAGATTATGTTGCAGGGAGAGAAATCAAAATAAAAGAAGCATCTTTGGATAGAATTGTCAGGAGCGACTGGTAAAATCAAAGAAGTGAAGTGATAGTGACAGAGGGAGTTTGAAGATGCCCCTGCTGAAATTCTAAGCTGACTGCTCCTTTGGTAAGGCTCAGAAACCATTGTGCAAAGCAGTTCTTTCACTTTGCAAGGAGGTGAACTTGTTTAACTAGTCTGTTAGCGGATGTCATGTCTCATGTTCTGCAGTTGACGGTGGTAGACCTAGCAGTTGGTGATGGAAGGGTTAATTTAAGTCTTAGTTCTAAAGGGTTGAGTAATCTGTAAGTAAGAGTTCATGGGTGAAAGCAATTAAGGGTGGAGGTATGCAAGAGATAGGTTGCAACTGGGTGTTTTTGGATATAAGAAGCTAGCCTTGGGATTGATCTTTGGGGAAAAAGTATTTGTTTTATCTTGGTGGTAGATGCTGCTGGTTTTCCTCCAGGTTTGTGGATTTTTGGTGTCTTGACCTGTCTCTTGAACCGTTGGAACCTTGAATCTTTGGACTGGCTTTTGACTACGGTATAGACTCTTGATCCTTGGATTTTGCTCATTGAACTCTCAGAGTTTGACCACTGGACTTGACCTTTTGACTAAGGTTTTATCTTTATTTATTTATTTACGACATTTATATGCCGCCCTTCTCACCCCGAAGGGGAATCAGAGTGGCTTACAAGGTATATATACATACAATATATTATATTATTAGCATAGTACAATATCAGTTTTAAATATTCCTATATTATACTATACCAATTATATTGTAATATTATTAGTAATATTACATGTAATATAAATATATAATTATAATATCATATTATTATCATTAGTATTATATTGCATTACAATATAATATTATAAATATTATATGTTTATACAATATATATTATATTATATTATATTATATTATTAGAATAGCATAGGAGATAAGGTGGAACTGTCAGTTTTGTTTTATATTCGGTGGCTGAGTGCTATCTATCTTTGTTTTATTTTTTAGACTATTAAAACAGCCAGAAAGTAAGTGCTGTTTAATTAAACTGCTTAATACAAACTGGGTATTTGTTTGGTTCATCTCTACCTGAATAAGGCAGAGCCCTGGCATCATGACAGAATACTTTTCTCCCCAAAGATCAATCCCAAGGCTAGCTCCTTATATCCAGAAACACCCAGCTGCAACTTATTTCTTGCATACCTCCACCCTTAATTGCTTTCACTCATGAACTCTTACTTACAGATTACTCAGCCCTTTAGAACTAAGACTTACATTAACCCTTCCATCACCAACTGCTAGGCCTACCACCATCAACTACAGAACATGATACATGACAGCAGAGGATGATGAAACCTCTGCAATTTCTCCAAATTTCTGTTAACATGGTCAGTGTTTTTGTCAAAGAAGACTTTCAGGGCAGAAAGCATTGCCTCTCCGTACCCACGCCACTGATCCCAGTGATGTCTACAACGTAGTTGCTGCAATGTTCCCCAGAAAAGCCCTTTCTCTATTCTCCTTTAAAACAAAATGCATAGGGAGCAATGGCCTTGCTTCAGGCCAAATTGTTATTCCAGGAGACCTCTAGTGCCTTGCTTTAAAGTAAAACTCTGTGAGAGAAGAGAGAGAATAGTGTGCTGATAAATTTGGCAATCGACAGACTACATGCAGCACATGGCTCATGTATTGACTTTCAGAAATCTAAGGGATAGACAATTGACACAAGAACTCCTGAACATACTTTCATGAAGACAGCAAGGACTAGCTCTGTAGTTATGAAGACATTGGGGACTATGGTGAAGGCGGGGGGAGATGTTTTGAAAGGAAAAAAAACTTGGTGTGTGCAGGAAGAACTGAATCACCAAGTCTAACTTGTGAAGAAAAAGGTGGTAAAGAAGAAATGTTACTTTGTTATCATCTCATCCTTTTAACTCTACCCATTGGAGCTTTTCTGGATACTTTGCGGTCTCCTTCAAGGTGGTCTGAGAAATAATATAACAAAATCCACAGTGGTTCCTGGTGATTTATGTGCTTAGCATTCTCAGAGTAACATCATTTGTTTCTGCCTCAGTCTGAATCCCACTGGTTTATCAATTTAGCCTATATGTGTATTCAGGGCACCATCTGGGCTTATTGCCTGGGGTATTTTTCATCTGCTGAGATTGGAGGATATTGGCAAAGGTGTGCAAAGGGATGTGGATTCCCACCTGTTTGTTCAGCCCCTGCCCATCACCGTTTATGTAACAACCAGCAGAAGGGAAATGACCAGGTGCATTGAAAAAGCTTTTGATGCTATTGAAACTACTTTAAGATCACTCCTAAAGGAACTTTCCATAGCCTACCACATATGTCATTTTCTGCCACACCAGTTAAACTCTGATATCTGGTTATAGGTTGGAAACACCCTTGCTTACTCCAGCAGATGATTTATGCTGTGGGAGAACTAAGGGTAATGTTACACTATTGTGTTTTTTTGGACCTCATGTAAGCTGGTTCTGGCGCAGCTTACCTGTCCGAATGTATCTCGCCTTATGAACCATCTAGGATTTTAATACCTTCTGGGGAGGCCCTGCTCTCAGTCCTGCCTCTTTCACAGATATGTTTGGCGGGAACAAGAAACAGAGCCTTCTCAGCGGTGGCCCCTCAGCTATGGAACGCCCTTCCCGCAGATATAAGATTGGCCCCCTCCCTCCTGACATTCCATAAGAAGGTTAAAACATGGTTCTTCAAGCAAGCTTTCCCTAATGCAACATAATTAGATAAAAGAGGCAATTCGGAACGATTGACGATGCACTTGAATCACAGTTTTAGTAAGGAGATGTTGAAGATTATGTTTTTATGGCTTTGTTTGGTTTTTATTCTATATGTTAATGTTTTAATTGTATTTATAATCTATTTTTAACTTGCACTTTATAATTGTGGAGGCATCAAATTGTTGCCGATTGTGAACTGCCCTGAGTCGCCTTCAGGTTGAGAAAGGAGGTATAGAAATGTGGTAAATAAATAAATAATGTCTGATATCATCAACCATAACCTCCTGGATTGTTTGTCTAAGCTGAATCACTTCTCTGGCTCTTCATGAAGGAGCTGCCTCATAATGTTATCCAGAATGTTTGGGCTGCTATCATTATGTAGATGATATTCTGTTTTCCTTATTGTTTCCATTTACACATCTCGGGGAGATTGTGGAATTCCCTGACTATGTTTGAAAGCATTTGAGTTAATTATGAGGCTGGAGAAGATGATGGATGAAACTAATGGATGTCCTCTGGTTTGGGAAGCCAAGAGTTCCCCATGGAGGATTACAATTGATCTTAGATGAGGATGAACCTCTTTTCTCAAAAGCCAAGTGTGCAACTTGAAAGTCCTATATGGCTCCATACCAACTGAGAATGTTCAGATGACACTGTGCCCAGGGTGATTTTTTATATATATAACTTGAGTATGCATGTTAGCTGGGTGCATATCTGGAGAAAATGGAACTTATCTTATTCTTAATTTATGAGTTAAGCCAAAAGTTCTGAGCAGAAAGTGGTTATTATTGTTTATTTATTTACTAACCATCCCCTGCCACACGTTGCTGTGGCCCAGTCTGTGTATATGTGTTTTCTGTGTGTATATCTGTATATATGTGGTTATGCACCTGCGTTGTAATTCATTATTTTATTTTTTGGCTTTTAAAGTCCCTTCCTCTGTGTTTTTATGAGTGATGGTCACTCATTGGCCTGATATGTGTATTGTGTCCAAGTTTGGTGCCGATTTGTCCAGTGGTTTTTGATTATGTTAATCATACAAACGAACATTACATTTCTGTTTATATTTATTATTTATTTATTTATATCCTACTTTACTCCCATGAGTGGGACTCAAAGCAGTGAACAAAGTAAAAAACAAAAAATAAATGATACAAGAACACAACATCATTCCCCCAACCCAAACATATAAACAATAAACCAACACATTGCATAAACACATTACATAAACCATATAAAATAAGCATACAAATAACAACATTTATCATTATCATTAAAAATCCCTGGGCCTCAGGCCACTTGGGTTGTCCTAAAAACATTGTACTAAAAAGACTCGAAACTCCAAATCTTTGGCGATGTGAGCCTTGCCAAACCGAGATAGCCTGCTTATTGTGGGTCATCAGGGAAGGTCTGCTTCTGTAAAAGGGTTTTAACCCGGGAGCAAAAGGCCAATAACGAAGGGACTGAATGCACCACTTTGGGGAGGCAGTTCCAGAGCCGAGGGGCCACCACCAAGAAGGCCCTCTCTCTCGTTCCCACCAACCGTACTTGTGACACTAGTGGGATCAAGAGAAGGGCCTCTCCTGATGATCTCAGGGCACATGTGGGCTGGTTGTAATTCCAGGCCCCTTCCTCGAGACTTCACTTGGTAATGAAAACTGACACCATCACTGTTATAAGTATCATTGGAGGTAGATTATATTAGAATCCCTTCACAGCAACTGGGCTCTTAGACAACCAATTACAGTCAGACTACCACATAGCCAATTGTTCAGTTCCCTGTGGCTAGCTAAATGCAGTCTCAGAGCTGAAGTTCACCTTCTCCCTGTGGTAAGGTATCTTTTCTGCATTGTTATTGGGTAAAATTTTACTGAATGCTTTTTAAAAACATCTTAGAGGTCATTTGCCATTAAAAGCAGTCCAGGTACTGAAACAAAGTGCAAAACACATTATTTACCCCCTGTTGGATATGTATATGATGTACGTTAGAGTTACTAAGGATATACTATTGCATAATTCACCTGTTTATTTTGTAAACAAATAATTAGATGAATGCAAATGTTTAGATAATAAGGGTTATTAATATTACAGCTTAATTAGTTTTGTCATATGAATGTAAGCCCATTTGATCTTTCAAATAGATAAAATATAAAGCAATAAAGGAAGTAGACATGAGAAAGCTTAATGAGAGTCCATAAGATTTAATGGTTGACAAGCCCATCTCTGAGCTGATTTCAAATTCCATTCTAAAAAAGATTATGTGTCCAGTAAAGCTGGAAAATAAATACAAATAATAATCACACACTAAAGGTCCAAATAAAATACAATTGCCTGGAAACTTTGATCCTCCAAATATTTTGGACCGCAACTTCCACAATCTGATATGTTAATCGTGCTGATGGAGGCTTCTGGAAGTTGAAGTCCAAAACATTTTTTTAAAAAAGGTTTTTCAGCTCTGCATTAGATGATTCAGTACTGAGCTACTAAAAGCCTACTAAACATGCCAAAATGGCACCATGTAATTAAGTGAAGAATTTGCAGAAAATACCCATTGAGTCATTGTAGGTTTTTTTCGGGGTATATGGCCATGGTCTAGAGGCATTCTCTCCTGACATTTTGCCTGCATCTATGGCAAGCATCCTCAGAGGTAGGAGGATGCTTGCCATAGATGCAGGCGAAACGTCAGGAGAGAATGCCTGTAGACCATGGCCATATAGCCCGAAAAAACCTACAACAACCCAATGATTCCGGCCATGAAAGCCTTCGACAATACAATACCCATTGAGTTTTGTTGTTGTTGTTGTTCATTCGTTCAGTTGTTTCTGAATCTTCGTGACTTCATGGACCAGTCCATGTCAGAGCTCCCTGTCGACCATCACCACCCCCAGCTCCTTCAAGGTCAAGCCAGTCACTTCAAGGATGCCATCCATCCATCTTGCCCTTGGTCAGCCCCTCTTCCTTTTTCCTTCCATTTTCCCCAGCATCATTGTCTTCTCTAAGCTTTCCTGTCTTCTCATGATCTGACCAAAGTACTTCATCTTTGCCTCTAACATCCTTCCCTCCAATGAGCAGTCAGGCTTTATTTCCTGAAGTATGGACTGGTTGGATCTTCTCACTGTCCAAGGCACTCTCAGAACTTTCCTCCAGCACCACAGTTCAAAAGCATCTATCTTCCTTTGCTCAGCCTTCCCTATGATCCAGCTCTCACATCCGTAGGTGACTATGGGGAATACCATTGCTTTAACTATGCAGATCTTTGTTGCCAGTGTGATGTCTCTACTCTTCACTATTTTATCAAGATTGAGTTTAGAATATAATAAATCACAGTTCTACAGTTTCACAGTAGTGTATATATTATAAGACTAGCTTCAGAAAGTTCCACACTACTAAAGAAGGGTTACCTAAAGTAATTGCATTACCTTTGTGGCATCCAGTAATTGAAAAAAGTTACTTTTGGGGGTGTAAATCACTTAATATCTCAGCCAGTAGCCACAACTTTTCCAAATTGCTAGCAAAATCAACTAAGATGACTCCTCCATCAAGATAACACAAGGGGCTTGCCTTAAGTCATACATTTATTCCAGAGCAATCGTATTTGACTTTAAAGCTCAAAACTAAAAATCTAGTAAATAAACTGCCATCTGAGTATCTGCAAACAAAGATAACTTTATAAACAAATTCCAAAATGGTGAAAACACACAGATGAAGGTCAGGCAATAAATAAAATGATTATACAGACATGAGACGGGTGTGAGTACTGTATGTGTTATTGGAAGAACTGAGTTCCAGGTCCCTTCTTTAGCTTCAAAGGTCACACACAAACAGATTCACACAGATACACACAGAGCTGCCAGGCCCTGGCTAATGGACTCATCATATGTTATTGATTGGTATTCCACAGAAAGCTCCTTTATCCATTCAAATCAATTGGAAGAAGAAAGCACTTTCCCTTACAAAAGGTTGTATTAGTCATCCCAAAAGCATAGCACGTGTTCCACTGGTTCAATGGAAGATCAAGTAGTGTTCCTCAGCTAAAACAGATGATGTAACAGCTAAAGATGACTCTACATGACAAGGACAATATCTTTCATTTTTGTGTATATTGTCAAATTTAGCTATTTTACTTCTACTTTATTTTTGCAAATGAGGCAACATTCTTGAGCCTAGATTGCCACAGAGCATTAAAAATCAGGTGGACTGAACTGTGGGACAGAGGTCCCTCTAACCCTTTCCTCTTGATTTCTCTGAACAGTAGCTGGCAATACAGTGAAAAAGAAGCTGCATTATAGCAGACTATTAAAAAGATGAATTGGCCTTGGAATAAATCAGGCCTGGTTTCTCCCTAGAAGTCAAGATGACAAAAGTGAGGTCATCCTACCATGGATATATTCTTTTACGATATGACTCATTGGAAGATACAATAAAGCTCAGCAAGGTGGAAGGCAATAGGGAAATAAGGAGACCATGTTGTATTCAATCACAGAAGTCATGGGCCTGGGGTCTGCAAGACCTGAGCAGGACAGTTGACAATTGGACTCTTGATGGTCTCTCATTCATAGGGCATCAATACACAGAAGTGATCTCAACAGCAAATAACAACATCAACAATAACTGTTTTGCCCTCACCTCGCTCCCACTGCATAGTTTGTAATTGTGACTGTCTGCAAGAAGAGAAGTGCTCGAGACAGAACTGGAATTCTGTTGATGTGCTACCCACCCTAATGATCAGCCTCCTTTCTTTCTGAGTTGGTTGGAGTGACCTGAAAGTACTGCTAGAGAGGCCTTGGAAACTGAAGGACTTCAGCATTAATGTTGAGACCACCATGAGCGCTATGGCAAAAGTTCCTTATTGGACTGTTAATATCAGAATGCTTTAGCCAGTAGGTCGGAGGCTTCTTGGAGTTGCTGTTCATACAAGTAACCTTCCCAGACTCCAAGGGTAGCCATCATAAAGCCATCATTCACCATTTACAGAGAAGACTAGCCATTGTATAATTATGGAATGACAATGATCTGGGTCTTGTGAACTTTCTGTATGTCCATTGTCACACATAGATCACTATCTGGCAGAATTTAAACTTATTGGAACTCAGAGCCTCTGCAATAGTGAGAGACCAATTAGGATGACCTGCCCCAAAAAGAAGATGGATCAAAATGGTTTTCAGATGAGCACTGGGAATATTTATTTCACCTTGCCAGGAAATTTTATCAAAGCCCTGATTCACATCTAAAATGAAAAAGTGTTACCTAGAGTTGACATCATAGAATCATAGAATCAAAGACTTGGAAGAGACCTCATGGGCCATCCAGTCCAACCCCCTGCCAAGAAGCAGGAATATTGCATTCAAATCACCCCTGACAAATGGCCATCCAGCCTCTGCTTAAAAGCTTCCAAAGAAGGAGCCTCCACCACACTCCGGGGCAGAGAGTTCCACTGCTGAACGGCTCTCACAGTCAGGAAGTTCTTCCTCATGTTCAGATGGAATCTCCTTTCTTGTAGTTTGAAGCCATTGTTCCACATCCTAGTCTCCAGGGAAGCAGAAAACAAGCTTGCTCCCTCATCCCTATGGCTTCCTCTCACATATTTATACAGACATGAGCACCCTCTTCTACAAAACAGAACCAGGTTTTAAAAGGGGTTGTGGGTGATGAAAAGAATGCGATAATAACTAGAATGATATTGGTACAAAATTCAATATGAGTCTAACCAAACATGGAGTTTGCCTTTGTAACCAAACTCCATGGCAATTTTCAGAAGAAATGCAAAATGGTGGTGCAAATAAATCATTCTTCGCCACCACATTGCATTTGTGAGTAATCCAATTAAACTCGTTTGCATAGTTATAAGTCTGTTATTTCTGGACATTAAGAAGAAATTGCAGATCAGTCATATCTATCTAGCAGATATGGCTTACAGGACTGAAATGTTAACTAGTCATTCTGGATGGCTAAGTAGTTGTTAATAGCTTTGATAACATGAATAACCTTGATCTTTTATGCAAAGAAGGAGGAAAGAAACAGGAAGGGAAATCTCCCCTTTAATAATAAAAGGAATCCCACCAATCTACATCTAAATAATATTTATCAGATGATGTATACAAAACAGATGATCTGTTTTATAGATGAGGACAAATATTTTTACAACTTTTTCCTTGCAGTCAAAAAACTGCAAACTGTTGAAAACTGCACTTTTAAAAGACTATTTGGGACTTTTTACGTGCAAAAAATGCATGGAATTTGTTTGGGTTTAAGATACAGAAATTTATGTGCAGAAAATTCAGTTTTCTGTGCTGGAAATATCATTTTATGCACAGAAGAAAAATATGCACTTTTCATGTAAACCATCAGTGCAATCCTTGTTCAAACACAGGCTTGCTGGAGTGGGTTAAAATGAAACCCAATGTACTTCTGCTGGCTGAATTTCCCTTATGTCAGGATAATCCCCTTGTAGTGGCTGATATCAGAAATATCAGCCAGCTCAGGCATCAGCTAGCATAAGGTCTGGGATCAACAAGCTGAAGAATCAAAAGCAAAGCAGAGAAGGAGCACAACAAGGGAGTGAGTGAATCACATCACATCACTTCCAGATATTATTCAGCTCATAGACCGGGTTAGCACAAAGTTAGACCAAAGTCAGTGTGAGACATGGAAAGCAGTGTTAACTCCCTCAATGTAAAACTCCCCAGGTCCCAGTTTATCTGCTGAAGCCACACACATCCCAGAAGCCAAGCACAACATCCATCCATCAGGATATAAACTCTGTGTACATAACACCTGACAAGTGGTATGGCTCATAAAATGGGGCTATGTCTCTCTGAGATCAGAGTTTGACCCTTTTCAGTATACTCTCCAAACACACTGTGGAATGGCAGATACTCCCATTGTAGATGGAGATTAGAAGAGCCTGGTCCACACTAATGGAAGGTGAGAGGTGGCATAGGGCAGTTGAAGCATACTCCTAATCATGTTCTGGAAAGGAACAAGGAAGAGGAGGGTAAGGACAAAAGGAAGTCTCAGTCCTAATTTCATCAGGGACAGGGGGACGGCAACCCAACCAAGTCAATTTTCTGGAAAGGCATGGAAAGGCGAGAAGGGTATGAAAATGGTGCATGACATACAACAGAGCTTAGGAAATATACTGTTTGGCCAACAACTCCCAGAATCCCTCAGCAACTAAAGCCACTGTCTACTCTAGGGGATTCTACAGTCTGGGTGGGCAGGCTAAAACTGCAGACATTCATCATCCAAAGTAATCATGAGCCACACAAATCCATACCTCATAAAGATCCTGCCTCTGCTGCCTTTCCTCTTCACTCCACGTGGCATAGTTGGTGGCCATCAAGTATGATAACCCCACATCAAGGGGAATTTTGTGCCCCACTGCAGTGTTATGCAGCATGGCACCCACCTTCTCTTGTGTGTGGCTTGGACACCCTCTGTAATGAAAACAATAAAATGTATTGTCAACATTCCTAAAGAACATTTGACCTGGACTGGGTATTACAAGCTCAATTATATCAGCAAGTGAATGAGAAGGAAAGATGATTGGAAGGAGGATGGGATCTTCCAACAGCCAGGGACCCCAGATTTCAGGAGTTGCTTGCAGAGACAGAAGAACATCAGGAATGCCCAAATACACTGTCTCCAAGGTCCCTATAGTGCCCAAGGTCCCCAGCTTTCACAGCTACTGCCTTGGTCTGTTTCTTCCCTTTGGAACATGGACATCTGTATAGAGCTCCTGTCTGTGACAATATGCAATTATCCCTTTTCGGGTGAATTTTAGCATTCTCCACATAAATTTGGGCACCCTGAGAGAGCAGGTGCAAAATGTGGTGTCTACCATGGAATTAATGTGCTTTAGTATGAAAGGGAGCTCCAGAAGGATGTGGATGTTTTTCTGGATCTCGTGAGGGATAAGACAGGATTTCAGCATACTATGATGGCTGAGCTGCCTCCACAGTTTAAGAAACAATGAGACCTACCCTCTGATAGTGCAGGGGAGCCAAACATTTAAGCAACATAAGATCACCATGCAACATCTCCAAGGAAGGAGCATCTACTCTAAATGTGCTAGATGGTAAGGGAGGCATCAGTCATCCTGGTCAATGATAGCACCAAATGATGTGACATGAGTATCAAGAGAGATCTCACACTAACAGGATATGAACGTGTATATTGCAAGACTGTCTGGGCTTCATTACCTAGTGCTAGCCTGTCCCCTATGCATTTGTTCAGTAGTTTGTGTGTGAGAGAGTGTGTGTGTGTGTGTATATGTGTTTTAGAGAATACAATCCCATTGATGGGCTATACTGTTGGGTGAAGTTTAGGCTTGGGTTGGATACCAGCTGCTGATTAGGACACTATCCATGCTGGAAAGGTGGGCTTCCCCCCTTCTTCTTTTGTAGACCAGCTGAGGCTTCACATTTCCCCAGCTGAAAAGGGTTTGCATTCATCACAGTTTCTGCCAGCTTAATGTTGTCTCCATTGGCTTCTGCTTGACTTGTGCTAGGTGCCCTGGGAAATGTTGAGGAAAGAAAGGGATGAGAAATGGTGGCCTCTTGGGAAGCACTGGATAGGGGCTCTTGGGGGAAGAATCAGTGTCATCTAGGAGGTATTGGGGGAGAGGTAGAGATACGACTGTGTATTCAACACTCTACATGTTTTCAGAGAGATATGATGCCTGAACAGTGTACCTGGATCATTTTTCCCTTGAAAAAAAGCAAAGGCCCCACAATAAAAATGGCAATGTATATTACATATGCACATATTAAAATGTATTTGTCAGTAGAATAAAGCAATAGCCAAACATAATTGGAGACTTGCAACAACCTTTGTGCTATACTTCCGTACAAAGACTGCACCAATACTGTAGATTTAATGTACTGTAGAACTGTCCTGGTGTTATCGAACACGACCATCCCCACCCCTAATAAAAAAGGAGAAATAGTTCTGTCCCCATGGAAGACATAGTTCCCCAAGGACAGAGGACCAAATTAACTACAACGGCCCTGTCTCTCAAGCCTCCATCCAGCATTGCTCCAACCTTCTTGGATCAGCAGCACCCCTGACTCCATAGCCCCCAACTGCCTCAAGTGCATACACCTCAGCTCAGGTGTTCAACCTGAGCCGGTCCGCAGCAGCAAATCTCCAGAGCTCTGCTGGAGATTGCTCCAAGGCCCCACTTTTTCCTAACTAAGTTGCAACCCAGACTAATAGAATGTATCCAATGTCCCCGTTTCCAAACTCTCCATGATACAAAGCATCTTGCCATGTTTCTTTTCTTTTTCCTTTTTCTCCTATGCAAATGTGTGCATGAGCACAGAGGAATAAATTAATATAAATAAGGCAAATGACCTTTCAACACCCTGCATACAGCCCCCAGTGAGACCTCTCTCCCTTCACCCCTATTTCTACCTAAGAACCTATATTAAGGCACCACATTTATTATTATTTATTTATTTCTTGCATTTATTGACCGCCACTCTCAGCCCTAGGGCGACTCGTGGCGGTGAACAGCAACATAGAAGGACAGTGTACAGTAAATCACGACAATACAAACCAGACTACTACAACATAACATATACTTATGCTAAAAATCCGCTTCGTCAAATCCTGGGGTCATAGCCGATTTCATAGTCCTAGTCCATTCCAGTGTCGTTCCAACGATACACTCAATTGAAGGCCTGCTCGAAGAGCCATGTTTTCAGGCCCCTACGAAAGGCCATCAGGGAGGGCACCTGTCTAACTTCAGCAGGGAGGGTGTTCCACAGCCGGGGGGCCACCACCGAGAAGGCCCGCTCTCTCGTCCCCGCCAGACGTGCCTGTGAGGCAGGCGGGACCGAGAGAAGGGCCTCCCCGGATGATCTCAAGGTCCTCGTGGGCTCATAGGCCGAGATGCGGTCTGCAAGGTATTTTGAGCCGGAACCGTTTAGGGCTTTGTAGGATAACACCAGCACCTTGAATTGGGCCCGGTAGCAAATCGGCAGCCAGTGGAGCTGGGACAGCAGGGGCGTTGTATGCTCTCTGCGTCCTGCTCCCGTTAACAACATGGCTGCCGCGCGTTGGACTAGCTGAAGCTTCCGGGCCATTTTCAAGGGCAGCCCCACGTAGAGAGCGTTGCAGTAGTCGAGGCGGGATGTGACCAAAGCGTGTACCACCGTGGCCAAGTCAGACTTCCCAAGAATCGGGCGCAACTGGCGCACGAGCCTAAGCTGTGCAAATGCTCCCCTGGTCACCGCTGAAACCTGAGGCTCCAGGCTCAGCGATGAGTCCAGGGTCACACCCAAGTTGCGAACCTGCGCCTTCAAGGGGAGTGCGACCCCGTCCAGCACAGGCTGTAACCCTATACCCTGTTCGGCCTTGCGACTGACCAGGAGTACCTCTGTCTTGTCTGGATTTAGTTTCAGTTTGTTCGCCCTCATCCAGACCATTACAGCGGCCAGGCACCGGTTCAGGACTTCGACGGCCTCCTTAGTAGCAGGTGGGAAGGAGTGACAGAGTTGGACGTCATCTGCGTACAGGTGACACCGCACCCCGAAACTCCGGATGATCTCACCCAGCGGCTTCATGTAGATGTTAAACAGCAAGGGGGACAAGATGGAACCCTGAAGAACGCCACAGGTCAACGGCTGTGGCGTTGAACAGGAGTCCCCCAATAACACCTTCTGGGTACGACCCTCCAGAAATGACCGGAGCCACTGCAGAGCAGTGCCCCCAAGACCCATCTCTGCAAGGCGCCCCAGAAGAATACCGTGGTCGACGGTATCGAAGGCCGCTGAGAGGTCCAGGAGCACCAACAGGGACACACTCCCCCTGTCTAGCTCCCGGCGCAGATCATCCACTAAGGCGACCAAGACCGTCTCGGTACCATGTCCCGGTCTGAAACCAGACTGTGCCGGATCCAGATAATCCGTGTCTCTCAAGAATACCTGGAGTTGTGAGGCCACCACGCTTTCCATGACTTTGCCCAAGAAGGGAAGATTGGAAACAGGCCGAAAGTTGTCCAGTTTAGTGGGGTCAAGTGATGGTTTCTTCAACAGCGGCTTTATAACAGCCTGTTTTAGGCTCGCTGGAATCTTGCCTTCCCGAAGGGAGGCATTAACCACCACCGTTACCCACTCGGCCAATCCCCCTCTGGCCTCCTTCAGAAGCCAGGATGGGAAGGGGTCTAGGATGGACGTGGTGGGTCTCATTCCTCCAAGTATCTTGTCCACATCCTCGGGTTTCACAAACTGAAAAGAATCCAACAAAATCGGACAAGCAGGTGCTTGTGTCACATCCACGGAGACTGCATTTAATGTGGCGTCCAGCCCAGCGCGGATCAAAGTGACTTTGTCTGCAACTCTTGTTGCAACTTGTCATGAACTCTATCTTTTATATTTCTATATTATTGTTATTAATACTATTATTATTATTATTATTATTATCTTGTTTTATATGAACTAGAAGGCAAACCTACATGAACTCATGGACTGTAATAACTTCTTGATCAATCTCAGCCCTTCCAGATGTGCTTTCCTCCCGGTATGGGAACCAAAGATGAGACATAACCTATTGACCAAAGAATCTTCCTACTTGCCAGTGGGAGGCTATAGCAATATACACCTCCAATATGGACTAGCTCACCAAAATATAGAGGGAGTATGGTTGCTGAACCAACTGTCTATTTAAAAGTTAGGAACTGGGAAGAACTGAAACTGAGAGACTTAAAATGATTCTTCAAAAGATATCAGCTGCCACCATATTAATAATAAACAGGCTGAGTTTATGTTGAGAGTTTGTTCTGTGAACACACACTGTGCCACTATAGTTTTCTTAGAGACTGCTGAAAGCTGACTTGAATAATGCTTTGACGACAAAGGTATTCACACTGAGGCTGGTATACTTGATAAAAACAACAAGAACATTTATTGAACAAGCTTGAATTACAAGTCTTAAAAGTTCCAACACAGAAAATTATTTCAGGAAATGAATCTCTGAAAGTAACTCCCAAAAATCCACCTTAGGAATCTAGCCAAAAACCCTGAACTAGACCTCCTTAGGAAATGAACTAATGGAGTTCTGCTCCACACAGTATTCCAGCTATTTACTAAATAACTGTTCTGAATACTACACAAAAGACTGACCCAAACTTCTTCTTCAAAACCCCAACTGCTCTCGCTAGCACCCACTCTTCTTCTCTCTACCCGTTCCAAATTCCAACTGGCAAACTGGGACCTCAAACCTCAGTTCAAAAGACACTTTTTTCCTTTAGAACACTTAGGCTCCGCCCTCATCTTTCTAAGCAATCCTAGCCTTCTGATTTACCCTCCTAGTTATACCCCACCTTGTTCATGCCCAGCATTATTTTTTAAATTTTAAATTATTACATTTGGCCCAGCCATAGGTTTTTAAATGCTTGTATGTTATTGTTATTGTTTATTGTTTATTTTTATTTTGAGATTTATTTTACTGTTTTGTATTGATTATTTTGTTATTGCCTTTGTTTTATTGATGTACTGTGAGCTTGGCCTCATGTAAGCCTTGGGGAGATGGTAGCAGGGTACAAATAAAGTATTATTGTTATTATTATTATTATTATTATTATTATTACATGCCCCCTTAAGGCAAACCTAATCTAAGATGGTGTCTCCCTGTCTCCCTTTCCTAAAATGGATGCCGTAGCTTCGCCAGGCCCACTTCCTTAGGCTTTTGCCAGCTAGCTAAGGTAAGGGATTCATTACAGAGGCCATCTGCCTGACACTTGGAACTTCCCTTTTGAGGATCTCAGCTATCCGCTGGACAAAAGTTTAAGAAGAAACTTTGATAGTACTACCATCACCAATTGACATTTCTGGACCCTTTCCTTTGTTTGCCCAGAATGGGAAGATGTCTGAGAACCCAGTGCTCATTGTCCTTGCAGCCAGGACTTAGTATCTCCAAAATCCTATCAATCATCTTTTCAGACTTTCTTTGTTCTTCAGCATTCCATTTCTATACACACAGGGGTTGATACAGCTCCTAGAAACCTCTCTGCCCCAGAGACCACCACCTTTGGTTCAGTGGAAGTCCCAGGGCTTCCCTGCCCAGCTGAGAGGAGATCCCCAGCTCATTGCCTCCTCTACTAACCAGCACATGCACCAGTCTTGGCCAATCAGAGGCCTGGAAAATGCCGACCAGCTTCTTGGCACTGGCATTATTTTTTGCCCCACTGAACTAGTAAGTGCTATTAAGCTTCAAGAGGAAGAGGGTAACGGATTAGCACACAAGTAAATTTATCTAGTTATAACTAGTAGATGTAACTAGTTATTTTGAAGCTCTGTTAGAAATGAAAACTGCCCATGCTGGTCAACATGGGAGAGGGATGAGTAAGAAGAAAGCAGAGATTCGGATCAATGACAAAATGGAATTTAACAAGTCAAAAATAAATTCTGTACTTTAGCACTACCTTTTGGAACCTGTCAATTTCAAGATGAATTGAGGTCCCATGTAACCATTGTTAATGAGCTTTGTGATCCATCTCTGTGGAACGCTCCTGGTTCGGATGGCAGCGTTAAGATGAGAAGATGTGTGTCTGCTTAGTGTACAGGGTGACAGCTCTAAATCCCATGGGATGCCCCAGAGAACAACAATTTGAATAACTACCGGTAATTAATCAGTAATGACTCAATCAATTAAATAAATTCAGTGATTGGTAACAGCCCCCCTGACCCTGTGTATGATGCAGAGAGTTTTATAAACATAGAGATTAAAGAAAGTTGCTTGGATCAAGAGCCTCGGGGGATGTACAAGAGCCTGTGGGGAAAACAGGTTCTTCAAATGTGGTTGTCAATGACACATAGATTTCATAAAGATCACTCAACTTTTCCTCTCTCCTTTATTTGAGTAGTGAGGAGTTTTGATATCAACTCTGTATGGAGGTTTCATTATTTTTAAAAAATGTATTCCCTGTTCTTAAATTTTTATATTAAAATACCCTCTCCCATTCACGGTTAAGGGACATTGGAACACAGAGCAGTGTAGCTCTTCAGAGTAACCATGGCAATCAGGATTTCCAGTGGGAATCTGACATCCAAAAAAAAAAAAAGAAATTCTCTATCTGTTTCCCATGTAAACAGTGTGACAGAAATCATAGCATTGGGACGTGATGTATAGCCACTGGCATCCCCTACAGAGGGTAGTAGAACGGTGTGGCAGCAATACAGTGACTTCTGCTACTACTGAAACAAACAACAATTTGCCATGAATCAGCACCCTCCTGGTTTGGGGAATTTGTTATAGATTCAGTCACACAAACAGACACACACCCACAATAATGTATACCATGAACATAAGTCCTAGTGTTTCAAAACCAAGAATCAGGCCTTTTAATTTTCTACCATTCGGATATTGTTTCCTATCTAGATCTTTCTGCTTTTATGGATCAAAGCTTTCACCACGAACAGGCGTATTAAAGAATCAGAAGCTACAATACTTCTTCATTCCTTCTGAAGTATGAAGAAAGTTTCAAAATAATATAGTTCAAGATGTGGTTTTCCTTTAACCAGAAACAGAAATAATATAGTTCTCCAGTTGTTGAATTGAAAATCCCAGCATTTCTCACCATTAGTTTATGCTAGCTAGAGCTGCTTGAATTACAGCTCAATAACATTCCACTCTGCCCTTAGGCCTTGTCTACTCTGGCCCCAAAACCTGTACTCATCATGAATGGATTGCTGGCAGTCTTCACGATGGACAACAATGGCTTCAAACTACAAGAGAGGAGATTTCATTTGAACACGAGGAAGAACTTCCTGACTGTGAGAGCCGTTCAGCAGTGGAACTCTCTGCCCTGGAGTGTGGTGGAGGCTCCGTCTTTGGAAGCTTTTAAACAGAGGCTGGATGGCCATCTGTCAGGGGTGATTTGAATGCAATATTCCTGCTTCTTGGCAGGGGGTTGGACTGGATGGCCCATGAGGTCTCTTCCAACACTTTGATTCTATGATTCTATGACAACAGTTTGTAAGTATCCCTTTTCCTCCCTCTAACTTGATTTTGGCCCACTTTTGGTAAAGGCATAGGACACTTTGAAGTTTGCAGAAACTCTTGAGTATCCCACGGTTTCAGGCATTGCAATTACATGTCATGTATTATGTTCTGCAGTTGATGGTGGTTGGTGATGGAAGGGTTAATGTAAGTCTTAGTTCTAAAGGGTTGAGTAATCTGTAAGTAAGAGTTAACGCGTGAAAGCAATTAAGGGTGGAGGTATACAAGAGATAGGCTGCAGCTGGGTGTTTCTGAATATAAGAAGCAAGCCTTGAGACGGATCTTCGGAAGAAAAGTATTATGCTTATTTTGGTGGTAGATGCTGCTGTCCCCCCCCCCCCCCCCCGCTTGTGGATTTTCGGTATTCTGACCTGTCTCCTGAACCTTTGGAATCCTGAACTTTGAATCTTTGGACTGGCTTTTGACTACGATATAGACTCTTGATCCCTGTACTTTGCTCATTGAACTATTGGCATTTGACCACTGGACTCTTTGACTACTGTGTATCATTTGCTATCAGTTTTTGTTTATTCTGTGGCTGAGTACTATCTTTGTTTTATATTTTGGACTATTAAAACAGGCAGAAAGTAAGTGTTGCTTTAATTAAATTGTTTATACAACCCAGGTTTTTGTTTGGTTCATCTCTGCCTCTGTAAAGGCAGAGCCTTGTCATCGTGACATTACCTATACAGATGTCAGAACGAGGCACCCAGGGCCCTTCCACACAGCCATATAACCCAGAATACTAAAATATCTGCTTTTACCTGGGTTATCTGAGTCCACACTGCCATATAATCCAGTTTAATATGGATTTTATACAGCTGTGTGGAAGGGGCCCCAGGCAACCAGGAAGAAGGAGAGGGGATTACCCCATTCTGAAATCAGAAGCAGTAACTGCAATGCTCAGGTCCTTGGACAAAGGCTTGAGTACGATTAGGAATGGTAACAGCAGCAGTATCACAGAGGAAGTGTCAGTCCAGCCGGGCAGATGCAGTCCTCAACCATGTGGGCAATGGCCCATGGTATAGTATATACATGCTGCATCTAGAGCTGCTCTGGGCCAGATATATACCTGTCCAATGGATGTGAGGCCCCAGACACTACCAGCAAATGCAATAACTTTGCAACTATTTCCTCTGCAGAATTGATGGAGAATCCCTTGTTCTTTTAAGGAAATGTCTGTATTCCCTTCTCAACCGCACTCTATTTTCTGATCAAGTACTGTACTTGTTTCTGATTCAAGCAAGCAACATCAAGTTAACACCCAGTACATCAGGATGTCTTAAATCTCTACTCTAGGGAAAAATAAGTGGAAAATTACACAGTGTGCCACCAGCAATTTCAAGCCAAAGAACTATAGGGCGATGGGCAAGGTTGTCAGATTTTGCCCAGATTGTGGCCCACATTGAAATCTGCCAACCCAGATTCCAAACATGTTGTTTTACTTTTTAAGGGCGTTTCTAGCCCTTACAGAATTGGAGTTTTGCAACTGATCCACTAATCTATCCCAGTAGTTCTCAACTTCTGTGTCCCCAGATGTTTTGGTCTTCAACTTCCAGAAATCCTAACAGCTGGTAAACTGGCTGGGATTTCTGGGAGTTGTAGGCCAAAACACTTGGGGACCACAGGTTGAGAACCACTGATCTATCCAATTGTTTTGCATAATTGTCCTCTTACTACCTGGTAGAGAGGAAAAGAGCCATTCCCATTTTTCTTTCTCCTTCCCTCAATTCAACTTTAGCTCCTCACCACTGCTTTTGCTACTACCTACTCACATCTTGTATTTTTGCACATCTCCATCTCCCCCTGCTCTCTCACCCTCAGAGATTTCCTGAGTTATTTTAATGGATCTGTACATTTTGAAAACAGTTTTAAAAAACTGATTGCAAGAAGCTACTTATTATTATAACGTTGTGATTAGAACAGCATTAGAAGTGATTGTGCTTGACAAAATTTTGTTGTTATTTTTATATTTAAAATATCACAGGTGCCACTTTATGTGGTTCCTGTCTGCCTATTAATTTTCACAGCAACGCTATGAGAGGGATTTGCTGAAGAATAATGATGGTCCAAGGCCACATTGCAATAAATACCATTGACCAGGCAAGGATTTGATCCTTAATCTTCCTGTCCCACACTTTAAAATTATTTTATACTAGTTCTTTCAGTCCTGTATATAAAAATTGTACTATGGCTGAACATAGTAGCAGAGAAAATAAGAACAGTTAAATGTTGAATTTCTATAATTAGAATGCACATTCAAATATAACTATGATTTGCATAATATGCAAAAATAGATGTCCAGATTTGAGGAGCTGGAATACAGCACCTCCAATAATTGGTCAGACTGGGAATAGATAGACCCCTCTATGGCACATGCAAGTGCTGACTGTTTCGATAAAAACTTTGGTAGCTTGACCAAGAAGGATTTGTCTCTTCTTTGAACTCAGAACTTCAAGAAGAAGCTTCAGCAAATTTCCTGACGTTCATTTCTTTCTCTGACTTGATGTTTGTACCACACTGGGTGTAATATAGGATTGCTAGTCTTTAACATATAATATTAAATTGTTCTCTGACTCAAGAGATTGAACTTTGGAGATTTTTTAATGGCAATTTGCTCTTATTTTGTTATTTCTATTTTACAGGACACTTGGAGAAGAGCTATATGATATGTGGGGGGGGGGGGGGAGGAAAAATATTGAACCTGCCTGCTATTTCCACTCAATTGAGTCAGTGCTCCAGCAGTGGAAGTATTTGCATAATGTTGGTGTGATCTGGCTGCCTTGTTAAGCTGATTCCTCCTGCGACACACATAGTGCCCTGTCTAAGTAAAGAGACAGAGGATGTTTCTACACTGGCACAAAATACCAGTTCTGAGCAACATCTTGGCCACATGTGGGTGCTATACCCAACCTCATTGGCAGAGGACCAACCACACAGTCCAGACATGCCAATGCTGGTTCAGCATGGTTGGATATGGGCACACCCTCCCAATTCTCCCTTCATCCCATTCCCCCTCCCAAAAAAAACTGAAGAGAAAGTCTTCTTACCATTGCTGGTGGCTGCCCTCTTCCTGGATCACCACTACTGATGATGTGATGGACCTTTGGAATGAGAACCCCCTCCTCTCTCCAAAGTCCCATTGCATCATCAATGAGAGCAAGCCAACAGCCTCATCGCACAAGAACATGTTTAAATCCAGTTTCTAGCTCCTGCAGAATTCTGGAGTTTGTAATTTAGTAAGGCCCAAGACCTGCCTAGCTGAGCAGTTTAAAGGCTCCCCCCTAAACTACAAGCTCCAGCATTCTGAAGGAGGCAGAAACTGGATTTAAGGTGGAGCCATGCTCTAATGTAATGAGGACAGCGCATGGCCATTCCAGATGGCAGTCTCCACTGCCAGAGCACTCACAAAAATCTAGGAAGATCCAGATCTTTGCAGGTTTTTTTAAACTTAGGTATAAGACAGAATAAAAGCCAGGTTAAACCACATTTACCTGGATGCATAGATGGAGCCACAACCAAGTCAAAACCATGCAATCCTGTGGCTCATGATTGTTTTGCTCACATAATACACACTGTTTTGCTCACATAATACATCACAAAGGCCGCACTGTAGTCTTTTTTTAAAGGAGGCAAAAAATAGCTATCAGGCCAAAGTGTGAGTAGCAAGCTCTTGGAGGACATAGTCATGTGTCTCAAGGAACCACTTCCTACTCAACTGGTTGGCCACCATCAGGTTTAGTGGAAAACACTGGGCTTGGGGAATCCTTGTTCACTTCAAGGGGGGAGGGGAATCCTTGTTCACTTCAAATAGGTTCAGACCAGATAATGTATGGGAAAAAATCTTGTGTGTACCTTGACCCTGATATGATCAGACCAGATGACATACAGTCATTTCTGAGGAGACATAAAACCTTGTATGTTTCCTGTGAAATGGTTGGGCTTGGCTAGGAAGCAGGAGGCAAGTAACACTAGACACCTGCAGTGGTAGCCCTGGGATGGATCCTTCCAGCCTGGTTATCCAGGTTGTCCAGGAAAGCAGAAGCAGCCACAGTGGAGAACTCAAAGATCAAGAGCAACCAATCTGCATTGAGATATGAACCTGTGTAGATCATCAATAGGTCATTTCATTCCATAAATGTGGCATTAATGGGGTGAATACGAGACAGCTACATAGTAAAATACTCTAGATTGCACCGAGATCATTTGGGTTGGTGTGGAAAGGACCTCTATCAGGTTGCCATTGTGTGAAGGTTATATTTAACTGCCTTTGACCAGCTTCTGTATGTAATATTTTTGTGTCCATTTATCATTTGCCCTTTGGTCAGCCTTAACTACGCATCCTCTCTTTGCATCAACATAATGGGAATATTTGTCCTTTCTGTAGACCTTTTAATACTATTGCTTACTGTTCCTAAAATATTTTCCTTACCCAAAACACATACAAGCTTTCTGAAAATATTTGACCTTTGGGATCTAAAAACTGGGAAAGAAGTGCACATTGGAGGGAATGTGCCTGCCGAGATTCGGCAGAGATTAAAATGCACCCCTAGCATTCAAAAATTGCTGGGGCATGGCTTACAGCAGTTGTTATTAAACTCCAACTCCCAGCATTTTTTCACTAATGTCTGGCCGGAGCTACTGGGAGCTACAGTCAAGAACATCTGGAATGTGACACAATTCCCATCCTTGGCTTACAAGCACAAAAGATAAGCAAACAGGTCTCCAAAGGCTTTTAAAATGTTTTAATGCATTTGCATGTATGAGCAAGACTCATCCTGACAGAGCAACAATAGATTAAAACGATTAAACAAATAGCTCTGTTAAAATCCAATTAAAACATCTGAAACAGAAGGAGCACTTACTCTCTCAAACGTTTACCCTTAGCCCCAAACCCACTTCAGATCTCAAAGCCTCACAAAAGAAGCTCATGGAATTGTGACTTTTTTTCTCAGGCTTTAGCGCCTGCCTTCAGTGCTTCCTTTCTGAGAAACCTCTGCATGGAAATAGGGTCGACCTTAGGGGCAAGCAGCACATGACATGGAGATCTATGTAACTTTCCCTCCGCATTTGCTTTTTAATGAAAAACAACATCTGGAGGCTGCAATCAGGAGTCAGGGGTGGGAGGAGGAGGGGGGGGTGAAACCAGCTTTCTTAGAATAACCTCTTTCAAGCTGCTATTATTCTCCACAAGAGTTGTCTCTTTTCTCCTACAACAGGAAAAGCAGTATGGGGGACACATTTTGAAAGGAAAAGCAGCTAGCAGGGAAGTGATTAACTAGTAGGAAATGTGCCGTGTCTTCAAGCAAGGAGAACAAACTACATTCTGTAGCACGGTGTGGATCCTTATATTAAGTGACATTGTACAGTCCAGAGTGTAAACACTATAAAGGCAAATGTAAAAAGTTGGAAGTCTCTCCCCCCCCCCCTATATATGTATGTATATATATATAACCACTTAGGCAATCCCTTGTTGTCCGAGTAGGATTGTCTTCCAAGATCAGAGTACTGGCGGTGGGTCTGTATGTGACTGTGGAGCCCTGCATGTTCTCCCGCAGTGAGGGCATCGGTTTCCAGGTGGAAGGCAGTCCAGGTCAGGGTTGGCTTGATGCACCTTCCTCTTGGCATGTTTCTCTCTTTCACCTTCGATTCGTGCCTCTTCAAATTCTACAGCACTGCTGGTCACAGCTGGCCTCCAGCTGGAGCACTCAAGGGCCAGGGCTTCCCAGTTCTCAGTGTCTATGCCAGAGTTTTTAAGGTTGGCTTTGAGCCCATCTTTAAATCTCTTTTCCTGCCCACCAACTTTCTGTTTTCTGTTCTTGAGTTCAGAGTAGAGCAACTGCTTTGGGAGATGGTAATCAGGCATCCGGACAACTTGGCCAGTCCAGCAAAGTTGATGGCAGAGGACCATTGCTTCAAAGCTGGTCTTTGCTGCTTCCAGCATGCTGACATTCATCCGCTTGTCTTCCCAAGAGATTTGCAGGATTTTTTGGAGGCAACACTTATTTATTTATTTATTTATTTATTTATTTATTTATTTATTTATTTACAGTTCTTATATTCCGCCCTTCTCACCCCGCAGGGGACTCAGGGCAGATTACAGTCAACACATACATGGCAAACATTCAATGCCAGTTTTGACAAACAACGTTTAACACACAAATACACCAAGGCTATTTAACTTTTTTCTGGCCGCCAGGGGAGCTGCTGCTTTCATCGTCCATCAGCGACACCGATGAAGTTCTTCCGCATTCCACATTCCCCGGAGTCTTTTTTCTTTATGGCCTCATAAATTAGTTAAATTTAGCCTCCCACACAAGGTGGTGCCTTATTTTCCTACTTGACAGATGCAACTGTCTTTCTGGTTGCAAAGGTCGACAACGGGCTACACAATGGCTGGACACCCACTCCAGCCCGGGCTGGCTTCGAACTCATGACCTTTTGGTCAGAGTGATCTTAATGCAGCTGACACTCAGCCAGCTGCGCCACAATCCCGGTGATACTGATGGAATCACTGATGGAATCATTCTAGGAGTTGCAAATGTGGACATCTGTAGATAGTCCACATTTCGCAGGCATATAGCAGGGTTGGGAGTTCAATAGCTTTATAAACAAGCACCTTGATATCCCTACGGATGTCCCTCAAACACTCTGTACTTTATTCGGAAAAATGCTGCACTCGCAGAGCTCAGGCAGTGTTGTATTTCAGTGTCACTTCAGTGTTGTCATCATCATCAATCTTTGCCCTGTGGTGGAGGCTCCTTCTTTGGAGGCTTTTAAACAGAGGCTAGATGGCCATCTGTTGGGGGTGCTTTGAATGTGATTTTCCTGTTTCTTGACAGGGGACTGGACTGCATGGCCCATGAGATCTCTTTCCGCTATGATTCTATGAGTCTATGATAATCATCATCATCTGAGCCACATATTTACAGAATTGATTTCATAGCGGCCAAGCTTACAGGACTATATCAAGGATTACTGAGAGACTTTTGTGTAGCCCTATATTGTTGAATGCCTGGTTATTGTCACTATGCGTGGGGCACAGAAATATGCAGAGAGCAGCATCTTAAATCATCTACATTCTCTCTCAGAGATCCAGCCCTCTGTGTTCATAAGAGATATTCGGCATGGACAGGTGCCTCTAAAATGATCAGGTTAGGTCAGCCAGGGCTCCTTGCCTGTCATCATTCTCAGTGGTGGAGCACATATGTCACTTGCTAGAGCTGTCATCATTGCTCAGTGGCAAAGCACATATGTATACTTCGCATACAGAATAATCCTGGGCCTGTTCCCTGGTGTTTTTAGTTAAAGGATTGCAGGACATAGGCCTGGGGAGAACCTCAAAACAAATCTCCAGGGAGCTGCTGTATCTCAGAGTACAGAGCACTGCCTCGCTGTTCCGCTTCACCTCAATATGATCATGCAGTTGAAGACTATACATCCCCTTTGGTCAGATTTGAGCTGGGGTGTGACACAGAGTGCTCATTCCCTTCAGAGATGAACAGCTTTGGGATCTCGTCCCCAATGAGGAATTGCTTTGCCATTCTGATCACTTCCCCTTCCTCTCCTCTTGCTCAAAACTCTCCTGGAGAGAGCCAGAGAGATTCTAACACATGCAGTTCCTATCCATCTGCTCTCTTGTCACATCTCTGTCTCCCTGATTATTTTAATGAGGATAATGATTCACACCTGGGCAATTCAAATATGCCAACAATAACAATTTTAATTAGTTTCTACTTTTAAAAAAAAACCCTGAACTGTTGGCATTAACATTTTAAAATGCCTTTACCAGCAGCTTCCACACAAAATGAGTAACTGGTGGGTGACACGTTGAGAAGGAGTGGAACGCAAGTGGACATGGATGAACGGATGGGTGGAGAATGCAGTTATAGGAGGAAGATGTGCTGAGGTAGAACCTGATGAAGTTCCAGGGCTCTTCAAGGCACCACACATCACTGTTATTGCCCCAGTTGTGAGCTCTAAATCGATCCTGACTCATGGTGACCTGAGGTTTTCTTGGCAAGAGGGATTTTTTGCTTCTGCCTTTTTCTGGGACATAGGTCCCATTAACTGTACTGAACTGCCTTATATTAGTGTACACTGGCCATTTAATGCATGTTCAAAGTGTGTCATATGGTAGTGTAGGTGGGGCCAGAGAGAATATGACTTGTCCAAGATCACCCATGGCTGAATGGAGATCCAAACCCAGCTCTCCAGAGTTGTAGTACAATACACACCACACCAGCTCTCATATCATTGCTATACACTAAACTTTATTGATAATGCAGAAGACTCACAGTCCTCTTACAGCAGAGGAATGCATCACCATCCTTTAGCTCAATGGTTCTCAACCTGCGGGTCTCCAGATGTTTAGGCCTTCAACTCCCAGCAATCCTAACAGCTGGTAAACTGGCTGAGATTTCTGGGAGTTGTAGGCCAAAACACCTGGGAATCCACAAGTTGAAAACCACTGCTTTAGCTGAACCCTTGGAGCAAGTGGTTCAATCAGACCTTCAAACCACAAATTCCAGAACCTATACTTCTAAACCCTATAGTTGGAAAATGGGTCTCCAGTGGGTGAGGCTACTGGCAGGTAGATTTCTGGGTAGCACAGGTAGTATGTCTGGTCTATTCCAGTCACAAGTCAGTTCCCAACTCTAATCTGCAAAGCTGAAATCAAACTATCTAGCAGAGCCTTTTTGTTGTTTATTCATTCAGTCGCTTCCGACTCTTCGTGATCTCATGGACCAGCCCACGCCAGGGCTCCCTGTTGGCCATCACCACCCCTAGCTCCTTCAAGGACAAGTCAGTCACTTCAAGGATACCATTTATCCATCATGCCCTTGGTTGGCCCCTCTTCCTTTTTCCTTCCACTTTCCCCAGCATAATTGTCTTCTCTAAGCTTTCCTGTCTTCTCATTATGTGACCAAAGTACTTCATCTTTGCCTCTAATATCCTTCCCTCTAGTGAGCAGTTGGGCTTTATTTCCTGAAGTATGGACTGGTTGGATCTTCTCGCAGTCCAAGGCACTCTCAGAACTTTCCTCCAACACCACAGTTCAAAAGCATCTATCTTCCTTCGCTCAGCCTTCCTTACGGTCCAGCTCTCGCATCCATAGGTTACTACGGGGAATACCATTGCTTTAACTATGCGGATCTTGGTTGCCAGTGTGATGTCTCTACTCTTCACTATTTTATCAAGATTGGTCATTGCTCTCCTCCCAAAAAGTAAACGTCTTCTAATTTCCTGGCTGCAGTCTGCATCTGCAGTAATCTTTGCACCTAGAAATACAAAGTCTGTCACTGCCTCCATGTTTTCTCCCTCTTTTTCCCAGTTATCAATCAGTCTAGCAGAGCCTACTAAATACTAATTAATCTTTTTATTTCCCCTGATAGTAGATAGCTGTTTAATTTTCGGATGTAATGTTAATAAGAGCTAATCTAGAACCAATCTGCTTTTGGCAAGGAACATACCAACTTGTGGTTGGTGCTATGTACCTTCAAGTTGAATGGCTTTTATTCTGGACAGAGATCTGAACCCTGGTTGTTCAACAATCAAACCCCTCCATCACTTTGGGAAAAATGGAGCTCAGGTATGAGCTGAAATGAGGGATAGCTTTTGAGATTTGAACAATACATTGTTCATACATGGAGAGGAATGTGATGGTAGAACCTTGAGCTTATGCTGTGCCTTACCATAACTTGATTTAGTATCTTGCGAATAAAGAGAAAAATACTGTTAATAAGCATGCATTGTATTAAACTCTTTACTAATTTCTTATTTGTAAAGATACACATCTTTTAAAGAAAAACAACATTACAACTTGAAAACAATTTCCGCCTATAATTTGAAACAGAACTTTGAATTAATGTACTAATTAACTGATCAAGCTGTACTTTGTTAGATACTCTAACAATTACTCTTAACTCACTTTATTCCCCAGCCGATGCTGAACTTGGTAATATGCTTCATTGAAATAAATCATTAGATCATTAGAATGGATGCCTCCCCCTCTGTCAGATTCAGGTACAGACAAAGGTCTGCTGCCATGGGAAAATAAAATATGAGAACTGGAAGAAATTTGCCACAAGGTTGTGGGATTTGGCAGGCAAATCTGTGTGATAATCTATAGGAAGTAAACAGACAGGAGGAGAGCGATCCCCTTTTCTGAGCAGAAGAGCTAGATGTATATAGAACAGAAAAAGTAAGCTTGGGAAGAGGAGAAAAACAAGGAATAAAAACCAATATGTGTCTTGGAATGGAATGAGTTTAGAGAAGTAATTTGTTGGCTTACCGGGCCCTCAATCTGCTAGGACAAATCTAGAATGCCATGGCTTTTAGGCTGAACAGTAGGCGTTCCTTCTCCCAGGACTTTATGAAAGAAAAATGATTAGAAATGTTCTGGACGTGTCCACCGGGACTCCTTTCAGGAACATTGCTGTGTGACTTATGACAACTTTAAGTTGGCTTCACCAACGAGTTTTCATGGCAAGATCTCTTCAGAGGAGTTTGCCATTGCCTTCCTTTGAAGTTGAGAGAATGTGATTCACCCAAGGTTACACAATTGGTTTCTTTCCATGGTTGAACAGGAATTTGAAGCCAATATCACAGTGTCTTAATTGTACACTCAATCTACTACTAGAATTGCGTGCGGATCTGTTTTACTTAGTTACATCCTTTCTTTTGTTACTTTTGTTACCTTCAGGAGCACGTAACAGGAAACCTCCTCCCGATACAAAAATCAGCTCAACACGAAAACAAGCAGGAGCCAATCCTGGCTCCTCACCTGCTTTTCATGAGCAGCCTCCTTGACTTGGAGTGCATGTGTGGCATGCAGGCCCAGAAATTGCATGCCTCTGCCTGCAGCCAAGCACCTCCTCTAGAGTAAACTTGCCTCCTTGTCTTGGAAAGTGCATGTGGCATGCAGGCCCAGAAAACATATGCATTTGCCTGCAGCCGATCATCTTCTCTGGAGTAAACTTGCCTCCTCACCTTGAAAAGTGTGTGTGACGTGCAAGCCCAGAAAGTGTATGTCTTAGCCCAGTGGTTCTCAACCTTCTTAATATCATGACCCCTTAATATAGTTCCTCATGTTGTGGTGACCCCCAAGCATAAAATTATTGTTATTGCTACTTCATATCTGCAACTTTGCTACTGTTATTATGTAAATATCTGATATGCCGGATCAGGCCTGTAGCCAGGATTTTGTTTCGGGGGGAGCTGAGTTTGATTTGGGGGGGGGGGAGGCTGAGGCTGAGTGAAAGAGGGTCTACCCTAGCAAGCCTTTTGTATCGTTACCCCAATACCCCCATGCATATGGGATATATTGAGCATGGTGATCAGATCATGATATGAATAACATAACAGTTTAAATAATGTACCAGTAAGGCCTCGTGGACCACCATGAGAATTTCGGGGGGGGGGCTGAAGCCCCCCAAGTCCCCCAAGCCCCCCCCCCCCCCCGGCTACATGCCTGTGCCGGATGTATTTTCATTCACTGGACCAAATGTGAATACTGGTGGGGTTGGGGGGATTGATTTTGTCATTTGGGAGTTGTAGCTGCTGGGATTTATAGTTCACCTACAATCAAAGAGCATGCTGAACTCCACCAATGATGGAATTGAAGCAAACTTGGCACACAGAACTCCCATGGCCAACAGAAAATACTGGAAGGGTTTGGTTGACATTGACCTTGAGTTTTGGAGTTGTAGTTCATCTACATCAGAGACTCAAACAATGATGAATCTGGACGAAACTTGGCATGAATACTCAAATGCCCAAATATGAACTCTGTTGGAGTTTGAGGAAAATAGACTTTGACATTTGGGAGTTGTAGTTGTTGGGATTTATAGTTCACCTACAATCAGAGAATTATGAACCGCACCAATGAAAGAATTGGGCGAAACTTCCCACACAGAACCCACATGGCCAACAGAAAATGCTGTGTCTTCTGAGGGTCTTTGGCGACCCCTCTGAAACCCCCTCACAACCCCCTCCTGGGTCCCGACCCCCAGTTGAGAACCACTGTCTTAGCCTGTACCTAAGTGCCTCTTCTAGAGTAAGAAACTGATAAGAAGCTCCCTTAAAGCACGAGCCTGCCTACAGCTGAGAACCTCTCCTCTGGGTAGAGCTTAAATGTCGAAAATGATGGGAAGGGGGGCCTAGGAAGCCCACCCCCTGTAATGAACCAATAGAAAATTGATCTTTCAGCACTCCAAAGCAAAAACAGATATCTTCCCTCTCAGTTTCGGGAGGCTCCCAAAAAATGGATAGGGGCCCCCACCAAAAGCCAGGACACAAAACAGGTCAAGGTTTATCCGGATTGCACAAGCCTAACCACTACACTGTGCTGGCACCCTCTTCAGTAACAATCACTATATTGATAATAGTCTATATAGTTGTATTTTTCACATTGTATAATATGTGATTATTATATACAATGCAATAATATACTATATATGATAATTGTATATTTTATAATCTTTGATTTAATTATAATAATAATGTTTTATATTACAAATATTATAATATATTTCTTAATAATATTATATACAGTTGAGCCCTCTATAATCTTGTACAAACAGTGCTATGTACTGAACTGAAAAAAAAAATCCTCAAATCCATCCCACATTTCATTCTTTCTTGGTTTCTCCCTCTCTCCTCCCACCATTTTTTCCATTCTGCACTACCTTTTAATGATGCAATTATGGTAAGATGGATGCAGAGAGGATTTGGCTTGTTAGATGCCTGCTCATTGCAACTGAAAAAGCCAAAAATTGAATGTGGGATCTCTGGCTCTAAAGGCAAAAAAAATGTGCTCTGCCTAACATCCTTACAGACTGTGTTTAATTCTTAGTGGGGAAGCAGAGAATACAGTGATGCAGTTGTGCTGAAAAATGTTCTGCATATGCTCAGAGACTCTCAAATTTCAGGTTAAGAATTCTACTTGACTTTGCTGACTTTTGCAGCTGTGCACTTATTGTATTTGCTGTGAATCAGTGGCTTTTAAGTGAAATAAATCACTCCTCATTAGCAGAGAAAGACGTTTGAGGGGTATGTGGAGTATTTATACTGGTGGGTTGGAAAGAGAAAAAAAAGAACTGCAGATAAGCAACACACTTATTTGAAGAGGCTATAAGCATTCATGCTTTCCCAACATGGCTATGGCCACATGTGTTGAATTCCCGCAATTCCCTGGTACAAATCATACTGTGGTCTTTGTCATTGATGTGAAGAACAATTCTGGGTGGGATTACTATAACTTCAAGGTAAACTGTTTCAACCTCCATACCATCTCCTGTACTTCCTAATGCTTTATACTTCCAAATATTTCAAACAATTTGTTGTTGAAGACTTTCATGACTGGAATCAGTGAGTTGCCCATATTTGTCCACATGCTTGTGGATTTTCTCTAACAACCTCCATGTCAAACTACACAAAGAAGCCACTGAAATCCACAAGCATGTGGACAATTTCAACAGAAAGGAGGAAACCATAAAAATGAACAAAATCTGGCTACCAGTATTTAAAAACTCTAAAATTAGGACAGTAAATAAAGAACAACACCTTGCATACAGGAGAATTCCAGACAGGAAACATTCAGGACCAGCTAACACCTCCCAACAAAGGATTCCCCCAGGCAGGAATCAGCCAAGCCTTGAAGCTGCAAGGCTTTGCAATGCTAATCAAGGTGATTTAATTATGACATCCACACTTGCCTCCAACAGAGTTCTTTCTCCCATCCTGGACCTTCCATAGATACATAAACCTCCCTTGCTTAGTTTCCAGTATACCTCAGAACTTCTGATGATGCCTGCCATAGATGTGAGTGAACTGCCAGGAGAGAATACTTCTGGAATATGGAATACTTCTGGAATATGGACATACAGCCCGGAAAACTCACAGCAACCCATTTCAAACAATTATTTAACTGAACCTAATTGAACAATTTAATATATTGGATTTTGTTGTAGTGAATTGATTCTCTCATTTTTAATGTTTAACATTATTAAATAAATTTTCAATTACTATTTCAAGCTCTAATCTGAAGTGATATCACCCACATTTTCTGCACTCTGTACACACATTTCTACTACATTCAGTTGTGGCAATGTAGACAGCATGTGTTAAACGCAAGGCCCACAGGCCAAATCTGGCCCACCGTGCCATTTTATGTGGCCCTCCAGATCATGGATTACAGCTCTTGTATTCCTCATCACTAGACATCATGAGTAGAGATTATGAGAGTTGTGATACCGTAACATCTGGAAGTCTGCAATTTGTTCTATTTAGTCAGCGTAGTGATGATGGTGATGTTGATGATGATAACTTTATTCTTATATTTCACCACCAACTCTCCGAAGGGACTCAGGTGGCTTACATACGGCACAAAAAATAAAAATGAAAATGAAGCACGATATAAAATACAAAAAATTAAAACACATACGCATATTAAAACATTAACTCATATTCAGTACAACTGAGGTCATCAAGCAGTGGCAGTAAACTACTGTAAACATAGCCAAGCTATAAACAATAGGAATGGAATAAGTGCAGATTGCAGCAATGGAGAGAAAGCATAGAATAAAGTGCAAGGATGTGCAACTACTGTAACTGCGCAGAACAACTAGGGACTAAGCCAGCGGTTCTTAACCTTCCTAATGCTGTGACCCCTTAATACAGTTCCTCATGTTGTGGTGACCCCCAACCATAAAATTATTTTTATTGCTACTTCATAACTGTAATTTTACTAATGCTATGAATCGTAATGTAAATATCTGATATGCAGGGTATATTTTCATTCACTGGATCACATTTGGCACAAATACCCGATATGCTAAAATCTGAATACTTATTGGGTTGGGGGAGGGGATTTATTTTGTCATTTGGGAGTTGCTGGGATTTATAGTTCACCTCCAATCAAAGAGCATTCTGAACTCCACCAATGATAGAATTGAACTTGGCACACAGAACTCCCATGAACAAAAGAAAATACTGGAAAGGTTTAGTGGACATTGACTTTGAGTTTTGAAGTTGTAGTTCACCTATATCTAGAGATCACTGGGGAAACAAACAATGATGGATCTGGACCAAACTCGGCAAGAATACTCAATATGCCCAAATGTGAACACTGATGGAGTTTGGAAAAAATAGACTTGACATTTGGGAGTTGTAGTTGCAGGGATTTATAGTTAACCTATAATCAAAGGGCCTTTCCAGTCAGGCCATTATCCCAGGAGCGGATTTTCCTGGGGACCCATCAGCACTCACCCCAGAAAGCACACACTTCCTGGGGTGGGTGTAAAGATGTTGTACTGGGACTTTCCAGTACAACACCGGGACACTTAACCCCCTCTCCAGAAGCCCCCTAAACACAGTAAAAAAAAGGAAAAGAATTCATCCGGCCTCCATGGGACGTCTGCTGGAGTTCTCCTGGTGCGTACAAATAAGGCACCAGGAAAAGGGGGGGCAGGCTTTATTTTCCTCCTCCCCCCCCCCCCCTTGTCCTGGCGCATCATTTCTACATGCCAGGAGAACTCCGGCAGCCGTCCCATGGAGGCCGGATGATTTCTTCTCATTTTTTATTGTGTTTAGGGGGGCTTCTGGGGATGGGATTGGTATTCCCACAGTTTTCCTGGCTAAATTAGTATTAGAAGGCATGGGATAAACCTACTGCAGTACTCTGCAGTCCAGACACCAGAAGTAGTGGCTTTATCTCGTGTCTTCCAAGAAGGAACCTGGTTTGAATTTAGATATAAGGCTTGAATTTAGATGCACGGTTTGAATTTAGATACAAGGCTTGTGGATTTGATATCTGAGTTTAAAATGTGTTTTAACCTTCTCCCAACCCCAAAGCCATAAGTGTTGTTGAGCTGCAATTCCTATTATCCTCAGATTGCACAGTAGATCATCAAAAGTGATGGGAGTTGTTGTTAAATAACTACTGGGGACTCAACCTGGGTTAAAACTGAAGAACTATGTACAAAAGAGTGCAGCTGGACCTTTGAAGGCAACCATAAGTCTGATGTGGCCCTCAATTAAAATGAGTTTGACATCCCTGATGTCGACTGTGACTGAAGTGCAGGCAGAAACATAAAGATTATTGCCTGAGGCAGAAAGTTCAAATGGTATTAGCTCCCACCTCCCCCACAACCTTTTTAAATTAACTTGGGTTGTAATTCACTCAGTTATTTCACACAAGTCTTATTAAAATTAAAAGGTGCTTTCTTAATTTCAGTTCAGCTATGCCTTGTGCAAAAGCATACCCTGGTGGATCATTCTATCAGAGCTATCTGTATATCTCTAATAGTACCTCACATATGTGGTTGTGTGTTCCCCTTTGGGCAGGACCACCTTCATTGCACAGGACGGGAGTCATGATCAGGTGTTAGTGTTGGTGCAGCAGTAGAGGGACTCACTGGAAAGATATTGCAGGAGACAATGTGTAGTTCTTCTCTCCTCTGATGAAATCCAGGTTGACTGAATGCCTATCCTGTTAATGGGTTGTTGTAGGTTTTTTGGGCTGTACGGCCATGTTCTAGAAGCATTCTCTCCTGATGTTTCACCTGCATCTATGGCAGGCATCCTCAGAGGTTGTGAGGTCTGTTGGAAACTAGGAAAATTGGGTTTATATATCTGTGGAAAGTCCAGGGTGGGAGAAAGAACTCTTGTCTGTTGGAGCTAGGTGTGAATGTTTCAGACTTCAGAGGTTGTGAGATCTGTTGGAAACTAGGAAAATCGAAATCCACAAGCATCTAGACCAGTGGTTCTCAACCTTCCTAATGCTGCAACCCCTTAATACAGTTCCTAATGTTGTGGTGACCCCCAAGCAGGGGCAGCTCAACCATTAAGCAAAATAAGCATTTGCAGTATAGTTGATTTTGCCCAGAGGCGCTCTTGGGGGAAAATAGACTTTGACATATGTGAGTTGTAGTTACTGGGATGTATAGTTCACCTACAATCAAAGAGC
Source organism: Anolis sagrei (assembly GCF_037176765.1). NCBI lineage: Eukaryota > Metazoa > Chordata > Lepidosauria > Squamata > Anolidae > Anolis > Anolis sagrei. The sequence continues at coordinate 133,938,740 of NC_090024.1, read as the reverse complement.
ATTCTGAACTCCACCAATGATGGAATTGAACCAAATATGGCAGACAGAACTCCCACGACGAACAAAATATATATATATCAATGATTGGGGGGGGGGGGGGGGGGGCAAAATACTGTTTGCTTACTGTTGAAAATTACCTAGGGCCGCCTCTGCCCCCAAGCATAAAATAATTTTTGTTGCCACTTCCTAACTATAATTTTGCTACTGTTTTGAAACATAATGTAAATATCTTATAGGCAATATGGATGTATTTCCATTCACTGGACCAAATTTAGCACAAATACCCGACACACCCAAATTTTAGTACTTGGGGGGGGGGGGGGAGGTGATTTTGTCATTTAGGAGTTGTAGTTGCTGGGATTTATAGTTCACTTAAAATTAAAGAGCATTCTGAACTCCACCAATGATGGAAATGAACCAAATTTGGCATACAAAACCAACAGAAAATACTGGAAGGGTTTGTTGAGCATTGACCTTGAGTTTGGGAATTGTAGTTCACCTACATCCAGAGAGCTCTGTGGACTCAAATAATGATAGATCTGGACCAAACTTGGCACAAAGACTCCATATGCCCAAATGTGAACACTGGTGGAGTTTGAGGGAGAATAGACCTTGACATTTGGGAGTTGTAGTTGCTGGGATTTATAGTTCACCTACAATCAAAGAGCATTCTGAACACCACGAATGATAGAATTGGGCCAAACTTCCCATGGAGAACCCCCAGAACCAATAGAAAATAGTGTGTTTTCTGATGGTCTTTGATTACCCCCTCTGACATCCCTCATGACCCCCCCCCCCCCAGGGGTCCCGACCCCCAGGTTGCGAAACGATGATCTAGACAATTTCAACAAAAAGGAAGAAACCATGAAAATACTGGATACCAGTATTTAAAAAAACCTCTAAAATTATAACAGTAAATAAAGAACAAAAATCAAACAAGGGGAGAACAAGCCCTATGAGGAGCGGCTTAAGGAGCTGGACATGTTTAGCCTGAAGAAGAGAAGGCTTAGAGGAGATATGATAGCCATGTATAAATATGTGAGAGGAAGCCACAGGGAGGAGGGAGCAAGCTTGTTTTCTGCTTCCTTGGAGACTAGGACGCGGAACAATGGCTTCAAACTTCAAGAGAGGAGATTCCATCTGAACATGAGGAAGAACTTCCTGACTGTGAGAGCCGTTCAGCAGTGGAACTCTCTGCCCCAGAGTGTGGTGGAGGCTCCTTCTTTGGAAGCTTTTAAACAGAGGCTGGAATGGCCATCTATCAGGGGTGATTTGAATGCAATATTCCTGCTTCTTGGCAGGGGGTTGGACTGGATGGCCCATAAGGTCTCTTCCAACTCTTTGATTCTATGATTCTATGAACTCCAGAGAAGAAACAACCAGGAACACCTAATCACCTCTCAACAAAGGATTCCCCCAGGCAGTAACAAGTCACACCTAAAACTTGTCAGGCCATCAAATGCTAATCAAGGTGGCCAATTGAAACAGTCACACCTACCTCCAACAGACAAAAGTTATGTCTCCCACCCTGTACTTTCCACAGATATATAAACCCAACTTTCCTAGCTTCCAACAGACCTCACAACCTCTGAGGATGCTTGCCACAGATGCAGGTGAAATGTCAGGAGAGAATGCTTCAAGAACATGGCAATACAGCTCAAAAAACCTACAACTACCCAGTGATTCCAGCTATGAAAGTCTTCGACAACATATCCTGTTACTGTTTCTGTATGGTAACAACACAGCACCAAGGTCCACAGGGAATAGGGACTATTTAAAGAGCTGGACATGTTTGTGAGAAATTGGTTGTTATGTTCCCTAGAAACCTCAAGTCCTTTTAATACCATACAAGGAATACAAGTAAGAGACACGAAGCAGAGAGGATGGAGGGCAACCAGGGAGCCTGGGAATCAGAGTCACTTGGAGCCAGGCTGAAAGCAAGAAAGGAGGGGGAAATAGCTTAGAGGGAATATTTCCAGATGACTAAAGAGAGTACAATGTTATTCTTAGCTTTTGCTGTCCCACAGTTGGACGTGGAAGCGGGTTTGTTGCAGGCAAGATTACCAGGCTGGGGAAAACCTTTTGAAATCAAGATACGCGGTGTATTCATCACTCTTTCACTCTGTTCTTCCTCTGGTTCTAATTCTAATTTATTCTCACGATAACCATTTGATACAGATCTTGTGAGAGTGGGGTACTTCTATGTGAAATGGAAGCCCTATAGCTGTACTGCTTCAAATTGCAGGCAGATCAGATGAAGAAACGCTTCTCCACTTTTTCAACAACAAGATCTGTGCACCAAAAGCAAACATATTTGGGGGGAAGGTCTAGTCCAGCACAATCACTTGGTGTACTAGTCTCTCTTTAGGGGGAAATGCCATATAGGCATTACCACATAAAGCACAAACATATATTTATGTCACATTTATCACAATGGAAAATAGATAATAAATAGTGTGATATGTGCCATTCAGTGGTATGTACTGGAGGAAGCACTGTGGACTCAAACTATGATGGATCTGAACCAAACTTGGCACGAATATTCCATTTGCCCAAGTATAAACACAGATAGAGTTTGGGGGAAATAGACCTTGACATTTGGGAGTTGTAGTTACTGGGATTTACAGTTCACCTACAATCAAAGAGCATTCTGAACCCCACAAATGACAGAATTGGGGCAAGCATCCCACACAGAACCCCCAACAGGAAATACTTAAGGCCATCCAGTCCAACTCCCTTCACCAGAGCAAGAAAACATAATCAAAGCCCCTTGACAAAAAGCCATCTAGCCATAGATATAGATAAATATATATGATTCACACGCACACATATAGCATTATAGATTTGAAAGGGACCCCTAAAGAAGGACAATTATATGTTGTATGTTCCAGAGTAGGCAAATCAGATAATCTCCACATCAACACTGACAAAGAAACAACAAGAAATACTGTTTATCCACAAACATAAATAAATTACATATATTAGAAACCAACACTTTCTCAATACTTTATTTTCCAGATCACTAGACTGGGCCACTGCAACACATGGCAGGGGACAGGTAGTCTATATACATAAAAATATAATGTTTGTTTGTGGGGTTAACATAACTCAAAAACCACTGGACGAATTGACACGAAATTTGGATACTACAGCCCTAACAGACCAACGAGTGACCATCACTCATAAACCCCTCCCAACAAACAGTGGAAAGGACTTAAACACCCCCAAAAGCTAAATGACAACACAACACATGTGTGAAAATGACAGTTCCCAGCATCCCCTAGACCAGGCTCTTTAGGGAAGGAGGATGGTTCAAATGCTCTGCTTCCAAGATGCAAGCTTGCTTCTCCTTGGATTTCTTTGAGAGCATCCCAATCCATACACATTTCCTATTTCCTATTCCTGGACTGCAACTCCCAGCAATCCTCCAGATAAATAAGATATATAGATTAGATAGAGATAGATAGTAGGTAGATAGACTTACAGTCCAAGAATAGGTAGAGAAGGAAGAAAAAGGGAGGGGAAGGAAGGAAAGAGGTAGAGAAAGAAGGAAAGATGGAAGGAGAGAAAGAAAGAAAGAAAGAAAGAAAGAAAGAAAGAAAGAAAGAAAGAAAGCAGAGGAAGAAAGGAAGGAGGGAGGGAGGGAGGGAGGGAGGGAGGGAAAGAAAGAAAGAAAGAAAGAAAGAAAGAAAGAAAGAAAGAAAGAAAGAAAGGGGGGGGGGGAGGAAGGCTAGCCACAGCAACGCGTGACAGGTACAGCTAGTAGGATCACACACTGTCTGGGATGTCTCCTCCACTGAAGAAAGTGAGGCCATTGCTATTGGTGTCGGGTAAAGTAAAGACAATGCAACACACACACATATACAAACACACACACAACCTGCTGTTCCTCATAAGCCTCTGGGTACGGGGTGACTATGGCTGGAGCTACACTGCCATTTAATGCAGTTTCAGAATGTAGATTACTGCATTGGATTGGATTACAGGCATTATTTATTTATTTAAAACATTTATATCCCAACCTTCCCAACCCCCAAAGGGGGACTAAGGGCAGCTTACAATTAGCAATCATTAGATGCCAACAAAGAACAATTACAGCAGAGCAGTTAACATAAACAGGTCAACAGTAGAAATCATAGCCCAGAGTCCGAGTCCAAGGTCTCTTCATTGACAATTCTCACAAGTCATTACAGTTGTTTCTCAGCCAGCTGCCCAAATGCTTGGTCCCAGAGCCAAGACTTGAGTTTTTTCCTGAAGGAGAGGAGAGATGGAGTCACCCTGATTTCACTGAGGAGTGCATTCCACAGACTGGTGGCCACCACCGAGATGGCCCTGTCTCTCATCTCTGCCAGTCACACTTGCAAGGATTGAGAGCATGGCCTCCCCCGACGATCGTAAACTCTGAGGTGAGTCATAGAGGGAGATACATTCGGACAAGTAACCTGGGCCGGAACCATTATAAACATCCAACTTAAAAACAATTCATAGTTAAGAATGGAGTGAGACTACAGGAAGTGAGAGAAATCTACCCCTCGGGTAATTCACTCCTGTAAGAGTTATGATGGGGAAAAGAGTCTCCAATGAAGCTTTCTCGCCAATCCTTTTTTCCACACCAAGTCATTTTTTCCAAATCTAATTATCACCAGCATAGAAAGCAATGCGAAATCTTCTAAAGAGGCTCATAGACAAGTAAGCACACACCACAGGGGTATTAACTCTTCAATATGCTATCCAAAGCTTGTGTTAGTGTGTGTATGCTGGAGTTACACTTTAAAAATGTACCTGTTCCAACATATTCACAAATTCAGCTGAAGAACAAATCTACAGAACCTATCTTGTTCATAACTTGGGGACTGCTTGTATATGGGTCTACACTGCGAGTTAATTTGCATCCTGAAATTGCATTATATGGCAGTGTAGATCCAGCCCATGTGTCCTTCTATATTGTCCTCCGTTTAAAAGCATCTTCTATTTGAGGAGATATTCAGTCCAAACCCAGCTTAAAAATTAAACTCTAGGGAGTATGTAAGACCTTGAAGTTTGAGCACATGGGCATCAAAGTGAGCAATGGTATAATCTTTCTCATTAAGGTGAGATGTCAGACCTCTTTATTCACTCATCCATGGCTTGAAAATATGTTTTAAAATGCCAAAAAGCCAATCCTGATTGTGTCATTTTATATATGGGCACCTTTTTACTAAGGGTCCCATGATATTCTTATGAATAGGGTAATACAATCTGTATGTAATGGACCTTGAGATTTTAGTACCCAGGGGAGGATCCTGGAACCAAAAACGAGTGCCTATCAAGGGTTCATTTGAAGTTATAAACATTATTTCCCGATTTATGTCTACACACAAATCAGAATGTGAACTCTTTGCACAGAACTGTCTCCCTTTTTTCTTCATCTGTTTTGACAATATTTAAGGGACCATTGTAACTGGCCATTCTAACTGTTGGAAGACAGAAGTAAGTATGGCATATGGATTTCCTGGCTCCTTAAATTAGCCTGCTGCCTCAAGTGCTGTGTATTTCCACTTTCAGAAAATCAACAAAGGCCTCAGGTTGTATGTTGCTTTTCGTCACTGCATAGAAAGAAAAAGCAAAGTTGAAGCCCTTGGGACAGCTTTCTGCTTTTTAGAAAAGTAGTGTGAAGACATGATTGTTCCATTTGTCCTGAATTCTCAATAAGAGGATTACATCTATGCTTATTTCATCCTCATATACAAGGACTAATAATTATAATCACAGCACAGGATGTCCCCAAAGTAGCCATACATAGGAAAAATAGGAAATGGTAGCTAAACGTACCTTTGTTGTTGTTGTTGTTGTTGTTGTTGTTAATTCGTTCAGTCGTTCCCAACTCTTCATGACCTCATGGACCAGCCCACGCCAGAGCTCCCTGTCGGTCGTCACCATCCCCAGCTCCTTCAAGGTCAATCCAGTCACTTCAAGGATCCCATCCATCCATCTTGCCCTTGGTCGGCCCCTCTTCCTTTTTCCTTCCTTTTCCCCCAGCATCATTGTCTTCTCTAAGCTTTCCTTTCTTCTCATGATGTGGCCAAAGTACTTCATCTTGGCCTCTACTATTCTTCCCTCCAATGAGCAGTCGGGCTTTATTTCTTGAAGTATGGACTGGTTGGATCTTCTTGCTGTCAAAGGCACTCTCAGAACGTTCCACCAACACCACAGTCAAAAAGCATCTATCTTCCTTCGCTCAGCCTTCCCTACGTACATTAATTTACACGATATTCATTACAAAAATATACAGAATACTAGTTGTCCCCTGCCACGCGTTGCTGTGGCCCAGGAAAATAAGTAATGAGAAAGTGTTGGTTTCTAACATATGTAATGTCTTTATGCGTGTGGGCAAACAGTACTTCTTGTTGTTTCTTTGCCAGTGTTGATGTAGGGATTATCTGGTTTGCCTACTGTGGAACATGGAACATATATTGTCCTTCTTTAGGGGTCCCTTTCAAATCTATGATATTATATTTGTCATATACATGTGTGTGTGTGTGTGTGTGTGTGAATCATATATATCTATCTATATCTATGGCTAGATGGCTCTCTGTCAGGAGGGCTTTATGTTTTCTTGCCCTGGTGAAGGGAGTTGGACTGGTTGACATTAAGGCAGTATTTCTCAACCTGGGGGTCGGGACCCCTGGGGGGGGTCATGAGGGGTTATCAGAAGGGTCGCCAAAGACCACCAGAAAACACAGCATTTTCTGTTGCTCGTGGGTGTTCTGCGTGGGAGGTTTGGCCCAATTCTATCATCAGTTGGGTTCAGAATGCTCTTTGATTGTAGGTGAACTATAAATCCCAGTAACTACAACTGTCAAATGTCAAGGTCTCCCCCCCCCCCCCACACACACACACACTTAATCTGTGTTCATATTTGAGCATATGAAGTATTTGTGCCAAGTTTGGGTCAGATCCATCATTGTTTGAGTCCACAGTGCTCTCTGGGTGTAGGTGCACTACAGCTCCCAAAACTCAAGGTCAATGCCCACCAAACCTTTCCAGAATTTTCTGTTGGTTGTGGGAGTCCTATGTGCCAAGTTTGGTTCAATTCCATCATTGGTGAGGTTCAGAATGCTCTTTGATTGTAGGTGAACTATAAATCCCAGCAGCTACAACTCCCAAATGACAAAATCCAATTTTTAGTGATGGGTTAGTAGGTGTGTTGTGTCCAAATTTGGTGGCAATTCGCCCAGTGGTTTTTGAGATATGTTAATCCCACAAACATTACATTTTTATTCATATAGTTTTGCAAAATATTCTCTATGTGTTGTATATCTGAAAGTATAAAAATATAAAATATATAGTATGATTATATAATATAAAACATTATATGAGTTTGTTAATTTTTCCTATGTATTGAGACTTTGGGGACATCCTGTAGTTTTCTGCCCACTACTTAAGAAAATGAATGCTTCTGTACATTATGTTCTCCATATTTAATCATTGTGAAGTATTCCAAAGGATATTTCCATCCCTAATTCTCAAAGGGTCAGAGTACTTAAAAAAAAAAATAGAAAAAGTATGATGGTGGTTTTTTGTTGCTGCTGGGTGCGTTTTTTAACTTGAAAGAAAGCATGCAGTGAGAAATGGATAGAGATATTGTGTTTACTCTATGCTGCGATTTATATTACAGTTGAATATTTTGGGCAATGTAAATTGGAGGCATGAGGGCAAGATCCATAGTGGAAGAATAGTAGGAGCAAATAGTTAAAATCACCCTGTTCCTCCCCCCCAACGCCCTTAGTCGGATCTTAATCTGTGTAGTAATTATGTAGCAACTATCCTGCCATTTTTATTTTTTATTATTTTATTTATCTGTTTCTTTATCTACTCATCACGTTGTCTGACTGTGTAAGATCACATTCCATAACAAATGCCCTAGGCATTTCACACAGAATCCACTACATTCCCTCTGAGTGACCAAATCCTTGTGGAAATATGGTAGTGCTGGCAACATCCTAGCATCAGTATGAACATGAGCATGCACAGTGTATGTTTGCCAGCTATTGCTGCCAAAAATATAGGAAGGGCTTAGGAACTATTGAACTATTGTTCACAACTTCACAAAGCAACGAAAGGCATTCTTTCTCAAGAAATATGAATAAAGTACTTTGGTAGAGTTTTTTTTTTTATAACTACTAAAAAAAAGCCACAGATCATGGCAATTCCAGTGGCGCACGTTCGGGAGCATGGGGAATCTGTTGGCCCACACCCCACATTGCCCAAATCACCTAAGTTCCCATCCCATGTGGGAAAGCATCTCCCATCCAGCTCCCCCCCCCCCATTGATCCAAGGCAACACAGGAAGTGTCCAGTGTTATTTATCTCCGGTATTTCTACCCCGTCTCTTCTCTACCCCCTAAGGGGGACTTAGGACAGCTTACATTTTGGCAGCGATTCGATGCCGCTACATATAAACAAGTACAATAATAGAACAACTATTAAAATATATAAAGCATTAATTAAAACAATAAACAGTATCATCAGCTGTAACGCCATTCCAGTCAATTTCCAACCAAAGTGCTAATTTTGTCTGCTGTCCAAAAGCCTGGTCCCAAAACTACAATTTCAATTTCTTCCTGAAAGCCAGGATAGATGAAGCCGATCTTATCTCATTTAGAAGTGCGTTCCACAGGCCGGGGGCCACAGCTGAGAAGGCCCTGTCTCTCATCTCCGCCAGGTGCATTTGAAATTTTGGCGGGAGCGAGAGCAGGACCTCCCCCGATGATCTTAAATTACAAGGTGGGATGTAGAGGCAGATGCATTCGGAAAAGTAAGCTGGGCCAGAACCATCTAGAGCTTTATAGGTCAAAACCAGCACTTTGAATTGAGCTCGGAAGTGTTGCTGCGGCAGTGGCATGCTCTGGTTTCTCTTCTACTTTAAAATGGAGCCCCACCAGAAATTGCAGTGTGTCATGTAATGGGAGCCAGTGGACTCTGTCTTCAGAAAGAAGGTAAACCAGTGCATGCCGCCAATTTTGACCCCATGTGACGAGGTCACATCTCATTTATTGGCTCCAGCAGGTTCATGTTTTCATACTAAGGTATATTTTCCTTTAAAAACAGAGAGATTTTGAGATGATTGTGTAAACAATCCTTATTCTAAAAGTATGGTTTATTACTTCTTGGGGGAAATGGACTCAGCATAAGAGAAAAACCAGGGGTGATGTTAGCATTAGACTATCCTGTAACCCAACAGATTCTGCCTGAACCTAAAGCTCCATTATTATTAACTGCCATCAAACTGACTTTGACTTATGGATTTTTTTTATTGTGTTAGAACAAATTGAGAATATACTGCAAGTTGCTTCTGGTATGAGAGAATTGGCCATCTGCAAGGACGTCGCCCAGGGGAAAGCTGGATGTGTTACCATCCTATGGGAGGCTTCTCTCATGTCCCCAAATGGAAGCTGGGGCTGACAGATTGGAGCTCACCCCATCTCACAGATTCAAACCACCAACCTTCAGGTCTTCAGATCAGCAGTTCTGCTGGCACAAGGGTTTAACCCATTGTGCCATTGAGGTTCCATCTTATAGTGACCCTATGAATAAGAGATCACCAAATCCTGTTATCTCCTTGGTTGCGTTTATCCACCAGTAGTTCAACCTGTCCAAGTCCTGAAGCGGTGCCTGGCTGCTGGGACGGTCTGGATGAGGGTGAGCAAATTGAAGTTAAATCCAGACAAGACAGAGGTCCTCCTGGTCAGTCGCAAGGCCGAACAGGGTATAGGGTCGCAACCTGTGCTGGACGGGGTCACACTCCCCTTGAAGGCACAGGTTCGCAGCTTGGGAGTTCTCCTGGATTCATCACTGAGCCTGGAATCCCAGGTTGCAGCGGTGGCCAGGGGAGCGTTCGCACAATTAAAACTTGTGTGCCAGCTGCGCCCGTACCTTGGGAAGTCAGACTTGGCCATGGTGGTCCACGCTCTCATTACATCTAGAATAGACTACTGCAATGCACTCTATGTGGGGTTGCCTTTGAAGACTGCTCGGAAACTTCAGATAGCAACGAGAGGCAGCCAGGTTAATAACTGGGGTGGCATACAGGGAACATACAACTCCCATGTTACGCCAGCTCCACTGGCTGCCAGTTTGCTACCAGGCACAATTCAAAGTGCTGGCTTTGGCCTATAAAGCCCTAAACGGCCCCGGCCCAAATTACCTGTCCAACCACATCTCCCTCTATGTACCATCGTGGAGATTAAGATCCTCCGGGGAGACCCTGCTTTTGGTCCCGCCAATGTCACAGGCGCGATTGGTGGGGACGAGAGACAGGGCCTTCTCCGTGATTGCTCCCCGGCTATGGAACTCCCTTCCTGGTGAAATCAGGTTGGCCCCCTCCCTCCTGTCCTTTAGAAGGATGGTAAAAACTTGGCTGTGGGACCAAGCTTTCGGGAGAGGGCAATGAATCGACAATGGGAAAGATGACAGGGCCAATTGGATTTGATGCGGATTGCTAGGACGGTTTTAAATTGTGCTATTTTAAATGGTGTATTTTAATATTTAGATAAATGTTTTTAATGTTTATGTATTGTATCCAGGCATTGAATGTTTGCCATGTATATGTTGCGCTCCGCTCTGAATCCCCTTTGGGGTGAGAAGAGCGGAATATAAGTGTTTTAAATAAATAATAAATAATAAATAAACATCCCTTTGTTTCTACCATCTTCTACCTTACCATAATTAGCTTTTCTAATGAACCACATTTTCTCATAGTATATCCAAAGTCAGGAAGTTTTGGTTTAGCTGTTTTGGCTTCTAGGGAGAGTCCAGGCTTGATTTGTTCTAGGACTCATTTATTTGGTTGTACGGGAGTATTTTCTACAAGTGAAACAACTCAATTATTTCCTCCTTCACCCCCCAGTTCCTGTATCGATCTACACCTATATCAATCTATCTAACAGCAAAAACGAAGCACCCATATTCAGAAGCAGCATCTCAGCCTCTCTCATCACCAGCAATGCCAAACACAGTGAAAGTATATTATGTGTGCACATTCGTATACATGTGTAGCTGCTGCCAGGAAATATATGTTCTAATAGAAATAGATGAAATTGCTTCTGAAGATAGGCAGAATATGTTTTCCTCACAGCTTTAGATAGCCTGTCTTTGGGCATCAGAAATAAAACTTGAGAACTTTGAAGACCATTTCTAGTTAATACTTTCCCCAGTTCTGGGTTCATTCACAGCCTAGAAATATTGTTAACTGAGATTCAACAGCTGATCTTCCCAAATCAATCCCCCACAATTATTTCAGAGAATGGAAATGGCAGATAAATATTCTTCCAACATTTCGAGCCAATAACACTTATTTAAGGGATGGGGGAGAGCTTATTAAAGCAGCCACATTCTTTCATCCTGTTTTTGCTCTTTAAGCCAGCCTTTTTCAGGATGAGCAACACAAATAGATGGAAATTAGAATGTGGACAGCTTTCTCTGCTCAGGAAAGATTCCTCATTTGCATTTTCCCTAAATTAAAATATTAGGTGAATACTAAAACTGAAGAAAAGAGATTACAGTGATTCTCTACAGACTCATAGCCATGCAAGAAACAATTACCCTTCTAAAACTTCACTAGTCAAATATGCACTTCTGTCAACTATAATGATGCCTCTCCATTCATTTTGGCACGAGTAAGGTGACTTTTTAATATGACAGTGATTCCGGGTTTCTTAAAATACATCGCAAAACAAAGAGGTCTGAGATAAAGAAATGTTGGATATTTATCATGTAAATATTCTGGTTTGACTCACAGAGAAAGAAGCAACTGCTGCAAAAAGGGAAAAGAAGAGTCCAGTTCATTAGAGTCCATGTCTGTGAAACATTTATGGACTTGTAGGAGGAAGGGTGGGACCACAAACTCTCTCACCCCATATTGTCTGAATGCCCGACTACTGTCTCCCAAACTAGTTGCTCTACTCTGAACTCAAGAAAGGAAAATGGAATGTTGGAGGACAGGCAAAGAGATTGAAAGATGGGCTCAAAGCCAACCTTAAAAATGGTGGCATAGACACTGAGAACTGGGAAGCCAGTTTTTGAGTGCTCCAGCTGGAGGTTGGCTGTGACCAGCAATGCTGTAGAATTGGAAGAGGCCCAAGTGGAGAGTAAAAGAGAGAAATGTGCCAAGAGGAAGGCACGTCAAGCCAACCCTGACTGGGACCGCCTTCCACCTGGAAACCGATGCCCTCACTGCAGGAGAACATGCACGTCAAGAATAGGGCCCCACAGTCACCTGCGCATCCACCGCCAGGACACCGAACTTGAAGAATAATCTTATTTAGACAATGAGGAACTGCCTAAGCAAGTAAGCTACCCAGAAGTCTTCCCAGCCCCAGCCCTCTAGTTGAATCACACAGAGTCAGAGTAAAAGGAAAAACAAAATTTACTCTTGAGTAGTCAGAGATAAATATGCAGCTTTACAAAATAACCAGCTTTGAAAATAAACTTAGTCCGTTGCAGCAAAATAAGTCACACAAAAGTCCAATGCATTAAAAATCATGCATTTTCTGATTCTTCATTGGTGCAAGGAGTCTTGTAGTAAATTGTTCAGGATCTTCAGCAATTCCTGTAGTATAGAAGTCCCATCCGGTCTCTTCCTGATCATCTGATCACCTACTAAAACCACCACGAAGCCTCATGATATACTCCATGCAGGGAGTGGCTCAAGCTTAATTGCTTAATTGTCCAGGTGTTCTTCCTCAACACGCACCCATACAGGCAATGATCCTTGTAAAAACTTAGCATACATATGCACATCCTGTAAAAGAAGGCACGTCAAGCCAACCCCAACTGAGACCGCCTTCCACCTGGAAACAGATGCCCTCACTGCGGGAGAACATGCACGTCAAGAATAGGGCCCCACAGTCACCTACGTATCCACTGCCAGGACACCGAACTTGGAGGATAATCTTACTTGGACAATGAGGCCTAAGCAAGAAAGCAAGCAAGCAAGCAACCTGGAATCCACAGTTAAGTGTCTCTGGGAGATAGCCATCAAATCTCTCAAAGATGCTTTAGCTGTGTTCCCAGAAAGAAGACTCTTCCTTCTTCCAACACAGTCTGTTCTACTGTCAATCAGCTTTTCCTATCTGGGTGTTCCTAACATTTAGTCAGAATATCCTCTCTTGTCATCTGAATCCACTGAGTTGGATCCTATCATGTAGAGGAGTGAAAAACAAGCTCACTCCATCTTCTACATGACAGTCGTCATATATTTAAAGATAGCTATCATATCACCTCTCAGCCTTCCACAGTATGCAGACATTCAAAACACAAAGCATATTAGAGTGTGGAAGAAGCATTGAAGATGCAGGACACATTTTCATTTTCCAAATAATAAAAAGTTGTGTTTAGTGCCGGACGTACCTGCTGCACTTCCTTTTATCATTTCAGGGAATTACTGGCCTGCAGGTCGGTTTGTTTCTATTTAATCTGAACCCTTTCTTTTGTTAGTCGTCTTATATATTTCTCTCCTCTCTTCTGGCCTGGATTTTATTTGTTTTGCTTATTGCCGTTTCATTCATTTTATTGTTCTCTCCTGCTGTCTTGCAAACTGTCACACTGTTATACTTCTGCTAGATTTCATGTCTCCCTTTCTCAGTGCGGGCAGTGGCTATGGTGCCTCAATTATTGCAGAGCTGAGAGGTAATATTCCTTTATCTTCTCTTCCAACACCACATAATTATTCTCAAAAATATTCTCATCAGATATGCATAAAAGCCTTCTCTCTTGGAGTCTAAATTATTTGATAGCTGAAAATTCTTGTTTAATTCCTTTTGATGGCTGGTGGCTACTAGCTACATGACACACCAGCTGCTTGGTTGTGTGAAGTGGGAGGAGAAGCAACTTCCAACTCATCAAATTGAGGTGGAAACTAGGAAAGATTATAGAACATAGCTTGAAAAAGTCATTCTGTGAACACTAGAAAAGCAGAGGTCAAATCTCTCTCCCACCACCACCCTGGTTCAGGGAAATGCTGTGGATCTTGACTATCTTGATTTTTGGAAAGGCTTCTGAAAAAGGTCCCATGATATTATTACAAATCTATATAAATAAAAATATAATGTTTGTTTGTGGAATTAACAGAACTCAAAAACCATTGGACAAATTGACACCAAATTTGGACAGAATACGCCTAACAACCCAATAAGTGATGATCACTAAAAAAAAATGATTTTGTCATTTGGGAGTTGCTGGGATTTATAGTTCACCTACAATCAAAGAGCATTCTAAACTCCACTAACGATGGAATTGAACCAAATTTGGCACACAGGACTTCCCAGACCAACAGAAAACAGTAGAAGGGTTTGGTGGGCATTGACCTTGAGTTTTGAAGTTATAGTTTACCTACACCCAGAGAGCATTGTGGACTCAAACAATGATAGATCTGGACCAAACTTGGCACGAATACTCCATATGCCCAAATATGAACACAGATGGAGTTTGGGGAAAATAGACCTTGACATTTGGGAGTTGTAGTTGCTGGGATTTATAGTTCACCTACAATCAAAGAGTACTCGGAACCCCACCAATGATAGAATTGAATCAAACTTTCCACACAGAACCCCCATGACCAACATAAAAATACCCTCTGACACCCCCTTATTACCTCTGCAAGAGTCTTGACCCCCAGCCTGTTTAGTAAAACCAGCCTGTTTAGTAAATTTGACAAATGATGATTTATTATCAATAAATGTTTGATTTTTATATACATATATACTCAGGGTCACTTAAATTTCTCAAAAAGAAAGGAGTGGCAAAAATCTTTCTTGGGCAGAAAGGGGTCAAGAGTGGAAAACATTTTAAAAGCCCATTTTAAAAGGCTTGAGCTGGTTCCCTGGGTTTTTGTGTTGCATTAGATCAGGGATTCCCAAACTAAGGCCCCCTGTGAGAATGCAACAGGAAAACTCTTTTGGAAAAATCATTCTAGGATGTATTGATAAATCAGGGTCAACTCAGAACACATAACAACTGATGTTTTTCTAATGCCTAGCTCTTAAAATGCACAACTAGATTAGGGGTACATCCCTTTTTATACTTTAAGGCAGGGTCCTCAAACTAAGGCCCAGGGCCAGATACAGCCCCCCAAGGTCATTTACCTGGCCCTCACTCAGGGTCAACCTAAGTCTGAAACAACTTGAAAGAACACAACAACAACAATCCTATCTCATCAGCCAAAAGCAGGCCCACAACTCCCATTGAAATACTAATAAGTTTATATTTGTTAAAATTGTTCTTCATTTTAATTGTATCGTTTTAAAGTGTTTTTTGCACTACAAATAAGATATGTGCAGTGTGCATAGGAATTCATTCATGCTTTTTTTCAAATTATAATCCGGCCCTCAAACAGTTTGAAGGACTGGGACCTGGCCCTCTGTTTAAAAAGTTTGAGGACCCCGCTTTAGATAATCTGATGTACTCTGAACAGTGATACTTTCAAAGAGATTACCAGATCATTTCTTCTCAACTTGTAAAGCGGTAAATCACAAGAAAAATGAGGGTCACTCTTGAAACCTATTATTGGGAAAATTGAAAGCCCCAAACTTTATAAAAACTATGTGGTTTTTCACAACATTGGGATATTTGGTCTACTCCATAATGATGGTAGTAATGGTGCATCAACATAACCCTTTACTTATAGCTTGCTTTGTCCTTAATGTCTCGAAACAATAACTCAGAACTTAGAAGAGAAGAGGGTGCTGTAGTTTCTGGCTTGTAGCAGAAGACAGGCTGGTTTCTGGCCAAATAACCTCATTGATGTCTCAGTGATGCTCTCCACTTCATCTTTATTCCATTGCTTTATTCCATCTCTTTATTCTGTCTTGGCCTGGGGTTGCCCTTTGGACCCAGACACTTTTCCTAAACAAAGCCCTGCTCTATTCCATTATTAGAATGAAGACCAGAAAGGGAATGGATGTGAAGGTCAAAGCAATAAGAGAGGGGGAGGAATGAGTTTAGTAGCAGGATGTCAGACAAATCTTCTCTATATAATGCCTCTTGAAGAAATCATAAAGTGAAATACATGAATATAAACAACAACCAAGTATCTCAGATGAGCACCAGGTACCCACTCTTATGAAGTCACAGTTGGGACTAGACTACTGAAAATTTTGACAGAAGAGTCAGAAATCCAGTGTAGACAAGATAATGATATGTAGTCAAAACAGTAGCATTTACTGACTCGAGGGAAGTAGTTAACATGTTTGGAGTAAGTCACAATTATGTAGAGACACAACAGGGTGTAGCCCCTAAGTTGGGGGGGGGGGGGTGAGGAGACCCCAAAACAGCTAAGTGGATAGGTATGCTGCATGGGCACACAATGTTAGCTGACAGTGGTGGTGGAAGAACAGAAAGGAATATGGGGAATAGAATAGAATATGCTGGACAACAGGAATTTTCATGAGCAGCAAAAAAACTGCATTTAAAAACAGAGTTATAAAATTCATACATTAAGACATTTGAAAAACATATAAAACAATACCACTGTTAGCCTCGCTATCCAAAATCATAGTTTGAGCTGTTCCAATATTCAATTGCACATAATTCCATGTTTATATATGGCATTAGATTTCCAAAGGCTTGATCAAAAAGCCACGTTTCATGCAACAATTCACCTATACTTTTATGATGGAGTCCACTGGCTCTCATTCCATAACACAAAGCAACTTCCAGCAGGGCTCCACTGTAAAATAATAGGCAAACCAGTACATGCCACTGCTGTGTTTCCCATGTTGAATAGAAGTCAATGGTGGGAAGCTGGGAGGCTGACACTCCCCCCCCCCCCCGAGATGGGGACTTGGGTGATTCATAGATGTGGGGCATGGGGTGACAGGAATCTGAGCCAGATTCACCACAATGCGTGGCAATTCCGGCAGCCCATCTAATGAGACTGTTAAATATATCTAACTGGTTACAATGTTAAGATCTGCTGGGGAGATCCTGCTCTAGATTCCACCCCCCTCATAGGCACGATCGGTGGGGACAAGAAACAGAGCCTGCACAGTGGTGGCCCCTTGGCTATGGAACTCCCAAGTGACATTAGACTGCCCCCCTCCCTCCTGATATTCAGGAAAAAGTTAAAGACCATGCTATGGAACCAGACATTTGGGGAGTAGTGTGATATGGAATGCGAGACAAATGTAGCAGTGCTAATAATGACAATGGGTCTAGGCACTATGATTTAATCTGTTTTAATTGTATTCATTGTATTTTAATTGTATACTCTTTCTCATCCTGATTTTTATTATTTTTAGTATTTTAGTTTTTTATCTTGCACATGCGGCCCGCTCATTGTTATTTTATTGTGTATGATTTTGTTTTATCGTTTTTTGTACTCATATGTTGTATGTATTTTACTGTGTTGTTATTGTGTTTTGGTTTTATTTTATTGTAATATGCTGTTGGGCTTGGCCTCATGTAAGCCACCCCAAGTCCCCATTGGGGAGATGGTGGCAGGGTATTAAATAAAGATGAATTATTATTATTATTATTATTATTATTATTATTATTATATGTTTTTTATTGCTCAATTTGTTTATTTGTATTTGTAATGTGGCATTGAATTTTTGCCATAACTGTAAGTCACTCTGAGTCCCCTTCAGGGTGAGAAGAGCAGGGTAGAAATATAGTAAATAAATAAATACATTTTCTCTTCTCTATTTTGGGGTTTTGGGATTTATTTGAAATGCAATTTGTGCTCATTGCTGAGACATGGACTTGGGGAAGGGATACCACTGTTGATTCTACTGGATTATTCAGCATATATTTGGCATTACCAGATAAGGTATCACTCTGGGGAGAATATGTGAATCAGGAAGAAAGAGCTTTCCATTGGTTCTTCTCATTTGTGGATTTTTTAAATTTTATTTCACTTACTACATGGACCTGCAGCACATAGACCCAACTATAGATTTAATTGGGTGGCTGACTGAAACTGACTAAAATTCATTATTTCAGTATACCATTCCATTAGAAGTCTAGCAAATATTTTCTTAGTAACTTGGCTGAGAGAATAGAAACACCAAGACAGGATTGGATGGGGTGAGCTTTGTTGGAAGTCCCGTCAAGAATCTGAATAAATACACTGATTTAATAAATATGTTTATGTTTATTAAGAAATGGAAAAGAATTGCTCAAACTCAAATAAAATGAGCAATATTTTATTTTCATATACTGATTCAAGCTGATCTAATGGGCAAGTAAGTGATATACTACATAAATACAGACGATCTGTAAAAATTGAATTAGAAATCTCTCATGACGGAAGAGGAACACAATTTCTGCTAACTGCAGGTTGTGTTTTTCCTGCATGGCAGGGGGTTGGACTGGATGGTCCATGTGGTGTCTTCCAACTCTGTTATTCTATGATTCTAAAGAACTCTAACAAAAGGCTTTACTGTGTATTTATATAAATTTTCTCTATGAAAATGTCACAAAGATGTAATTTTATTTAGGAATCCACATCAAAACCTGATGTCTTTGCATTCATTGGCTCGAACATACAAATGTAATTCTTAGTGAAGTGTTCATAGAAATTGCCCATAATTTACCATTACAGAGTTTGAAAATTGAAGGGGGACGATATTGCTTAAGGAAACGCATGCCTCCACCCCCACCTAAAACGGTTATAGCCATGATAGGCTTCTTTGCTTACAGTTTTAGTTTTTAAAAGCAAGAAGGAAGTGTGGGAGAAGAAAAAAAAAAGAAACGTGGCAGTGCCTTTAAGAGTAACGTTTGTTTGAAAAAATGCATGAGCTTCTTCAAATGCACTACTGAGTGGTATTAAGGCTGAAAGTATAAAGCACATTCACATAATTGCAGGAATATGGTGGAATGTAATAGGATCCAGAAAGATGCAAATCATAATCCTAGCCCTAAATTTTCAAAGGCCTGTGTAAAGTGATGCAGATTTTTCAAATCTTTTCAGTGGTCAGTGACAGCAACACATCTGCGTACCAAAAGCAGATGTATTACTTTTGCACACCAAAACCAGATTTCCCTAGGTAAAAAATGTTCTCCTGAGAAGATAATAATAATATCAATAACAACAACAACAACAACAACAACAACAATCTTTATTTATACCCCGCCACCATCTCCCCAAAGGGGACTCGGGGTGGCTTACATGAGGCCAAGCCCGGTAATACATTACAGCCAGGGCTTCCCAGTTTACAGTGTCTATGCCAGAGTTTTTAAGGTTGGCTTTTAGCCCATCTTTAAATCTCTTTTCCTGCCCACCAACATTCTGTTTTCCATTCTTGAGTTCAGAGTAGAACAACTGCTTTGGGAGATGGTGGTCGGGCATACGGACAATGTGGCCGGTCCAGCGGAATTAATGGTGGAGGACCATCACTTCAATGCTGGTGGTCTTTGCTTCTTCCAGCACGTTGACATGTGTCCGCTTGTCTTCCCAAGAGATTTGCAGAATTTGCAGAACTAAGGACCTCATCACATTAACGTTGGGATTTGCCATGCAACATGAATCTGGCAGGGGCCAGTATGGGGAACCCAACACCCAACGCCCCACATCTCCCACCTTCCTCTTCACCTCATCCCACAGGAGGAAGCGTCACGGCCTGACTTCCCCCCATTGTTTCCAATGCAACACGGGAAGTCTCCCATTGTTGCCACTGTTGCTTCCTGAGACACTTTGACTTCACTTGATGCATGGAGCCCCACCGGAAGTAGATTGACATCATATGATAGGAGCCAGTGGATTTTGTATCTCAAGTGAAGTCGAAGTGTCGTAGAACAGGCAATTTTGCCTGTCTGATGAGGCTGTAAGGCCCCTTCTATACTGCCCTATATCCAGGATCTGATCCCAGTTTATCTGATTTAAACTGGATTATATGAGCTTCCAATTTATTTATTTATTTGTTTAAAAAATTGTATCTCGATCTTCTCTACCTCCGTAGAGGGACTCAGACCAGCTAACAGCAAGGATTCAATGCTAACAATACAATCTAAAACATCCTAGATCAACAATAAATTAAAATACATATAGAATAAAATACATAAAAGCCAGTTCGTCAAGATAAAATCACGTCCAACTCAGTCCGCATATGCTGTCGATAACTTTGGTCAATTGCTGGTCTCCGCCATTACTCTGGGAATGCCTCGTTCCATAGCCAGGATTTCACTAGCTTCCTGAAGGTCAGGAGGGAGGAGGCAGATCTGATCTCATTTGGGAGAGACTTCCAAAGCCAGGGGGTCACCACCGAAAAGGCCCTGTGTCTTGTTCCCACCAGATGCAATTGCAAGAGTGGTGGGACCGAGAGCAGGGCCCCTTCAGAAGATCTTAACAGCCTTGATGGCTCATAGGGGAGAATACATTCGGACAGGTAAACTGGAACCATATAGGGTTTTGTAGGTTAAAACCAGCACTTTGAATTGTGCTCGGAAGCTAATTGGCGGCCAGTGGAGCTGGCGCAACAAAGGAGTTGTGCGCTCCCTGTACCCCACTCCCATCAGTAGCCTGGCTGCCGAGCATTGGACTAATTGCAGCTTCCAGGCAGTCTTCAGAGGCAACCCCACGTAGAGAGTGTTGCAGTAGTCTATACGGGATGTAACCAGAGCATGAACCAGCATGGACCACCATGGCCAAATCAGACTTCCCAAGGTATGGGCACCGCTGGCGCACAAGCTTTAACTGTGCAAAACCTCCCCTGGTCATCGCTGAGACCTGGGGTTCCAGGCTCAGCGATGAGTCCAGGATTGAAGTACCTGTTTGATTCATTAATAAAAGGAGTTACCCTGTGCTGAGAAGGAGTTGAAAGGGAGTAAGAAGAAGGTGCAAGGTACAGGAACAAGAATAATAAACTAAGACAGTGACTGAAGTTCAAGGGTAGATTCAGCTGACCTCTCACGGAAGCAACTGCCAAAAAGTTGCCAGCCAGTGAAAGTACATCAACTACTGGAGATTACTCCATATATCTTTGACCGGACTTCACCTTGACACTGGGTTTTGCTCTGTCATAGCAACATAGATTTTTGTATTTCACAAGCAAACCAATCGAGAATTTTCAGCATTTAGGTAATTTAGGTAATTTTACAAGGGATATGCAAAGTGTAAAGTGTTTGGGATAGTTGCTCTCCCTTATTTTTATAATTCTTTTATTTTACAATTAGCTGTTCTAAAGATTTCGCAATCTTATTACTTACAATTTTACCATTTTTACTATCTTGAATGTATTCTCCTGTTTTTTAACAATTTGAAAGTAAAAATAGTAACGTCTTTGTACAAAACCCAGGAGTACCAAATAATTCAGACTTTGATTTTAGGCATAGTTAAACTCTCAAAGCCATAGGATGGTCTCTACACGGGCCCAGTCGCGTAAAGCCTCTGCTCTTAAAACTCTGCCAACTCTTGTCCAAAAATCAATTTTAGAATACTATGACCCAAAAAATGCTGAGAAAGAAACAATAGCAAGTGAGCACCAGTTGAATCAAGAATTCACAGATCTCACCACATTTGGCAGAGCAAGTACCACAAAGACTGTTTACACTGCAATGGAGACCAGAGATGATGGTGAAGAAGCGGAATCTACCTCCCTGTTTTCCCTTAACGAAGGAGCTGCAAATTGGTCCATTGACCCAGGCCTAACAGAAGTGTCTCCCTCACCAGCATTAAAAAGACAATCGTCTTCATATAAAGAAATTATAAACACTCTAAAAGAGAGGTCTGGCAGACTTCACCCAGCAGCTAAGGAGAATGCGGAACCCACAATGCATGACCTCATGCGAGACCAATGCTTCTTAGCAGAGCAGACAGCAGCAAAATTATTCCAGAGGATGGATATGCTGCAAAGAGAAGTTTCCGGTCTAAGAGCCACCATCGAAGCTTTGGCTGGGCTGGTAGAGCAGGGGATTCTGACAGCGGCACCTCCAGGAAACTACCCAAGCCAAGAAATGGAGAGCAGAACTGGATCTGTAGATTGCCGAGCTGACTATGAGCCAGAAGTAGCCAAATTATCTGAAGAAACAACGGGCAAGCAATTAAAGGACATAATGGAGGACTGGAACCTGAACTCCAGAAAATGCCCCCTATTTGGAAAAAACGAGCTATGCCCCAACAGCACCAATTTAACCTCAGTGCTTAGTTTCACTCCCTCAGACTCAAAATTCCAGGTAATAGATGAGTTCCTGGAGAGCCATTCAGACACCCCCCCTCCTCCCTGCAACCAAAGGACATACAACAGAAAAAATAATACCACACTCAAAACCGCATCAGAAAACTTCAACAGCTCTGCTGTAAAAGAGGCTTCAGTCCCAGGAAGTGATTGCCCTACTCTCTCAGCACTCCAAAAGAGACTTAGAGAATTGGCTGAAGGTAGTGGAGAAGTAGATAACAAGCTCCCGGATCGCCTGAAAAAAAAAAAAAAAACCCAGTCCCCAGCCATAGTCAACATAGAAAGAGACCCCCTAATGGAGGGCAAGTGATTATACACAACTGGATTGTGAAGAATCCAAATGGGACAAAGATATCAGCAAAGGAACACCTAGCAGAGCTACAATCAGCCCTGGGGCACACATTGGACTTAAATTATGGTGTATTCTGTAAACACCTGACACAGAATGGGCAAAAAGGAAGCATAGAACTAACATTCCAGGATCCTGAGGTGAGATGCAAATTCTGGTCCTCATTACACTCTCTCAGTGAAGATCTACTATTTGAACTAAAACAGCCGCAGAATGAAAACAGGCCTTGGCATCCCAAACATCCAGCATCCTGCTTACAGGACAAGCGGGGAAGCCCACCCAGAAATGGAAACTGGAGGGGAGGGAGGAATCATCGTCATAGCACCCCGCCCTTCATTACATATCCAAACAATATCCAGCTACAACAAGAACATAAGATCGGAAGCACAGGACATCATAGGTACATGGTGGATGGAGCATATCTGGGCAATCCTAAACAAGAATGTGCCCCCGGCCTTTTTCCCAGATGCTCGGGAGGTCACCACAGTGGAATCCTCATCGGAGACGAAAGAACTAACACGGAACATCTTCAATCATCCACTAGAAACTCCAGTTGACTGGATAAAAAGCAAATGAGGTTGGATATAGTCTCCTGGAATTTGGCTGGCTGGGAAAATAAAGTGGCAGATAAGGAATTCATTGAAACCATTCAGAAATTTGACATTATCTGCCTACAAGAGACCTGGACACATGAACTTAACCCTCCATTCCTTTATGGTTACAAAGCATTTAGTCTCCCAGCTGTTAAAAAGTCAAAAAAGGGTAGAGGAAGTGGTGGTTTGGTGTCGTTTATCTCAACAGAACTAGCTGGAGAATCCCAAATGGTGGATTTTGGTCTGCAAAACAATTACCTCCTGCCAGTGCAAATAACCTCAGATACAGGGAGGTTTTTTTTCTGTATAAATGTGTATTTCCCCCCTCCCAATGGTCCTACAGTGACTCCCAAAATATGGGAAGATCTAATATTCTTGCTCGAAGAGATACAGTCAAAAGCTCCCACAGCATCAATCCTTATATGTGGGGACTTCAATGCCCGGATTGGAGATGCTTCAGAGGGCCTTTTGCAACCCATAGGGCTAGATTTGGAAGATATTTTTCTAACTTCACACACCTCTATGGATGACAAATATAATCAGCAGGGTATTAAACTTTTAGAATTCATATACCATCACAGCTTATACACTTTGCACGGGAGTCCAAAGGACTTATCTAGAGGCTATTACACATATCTGAGCAAACGAGGCGGCAGTGCCATTGATCACATCATGGTATCACCAGGGCTATTCCCCCAAGTAAAAACCTTTGACATCCTGGAATGCATAGAAAGTGACCATTTCCCTTTAGTAGTGTCTTTAGATCCAATTCTGGAACAGACAGAATTATCTAGAACAGAAAACTTAACTGGAGAATTGTTGGGAGAAAGGAGGGTGAAGTGGTCAATTGATCTAAGCAGTTCTATCAAAGAGAAATTACACAGTGACTGCTTGATGAGTATACATCACCAACTTGGTGACAAGTCAACAAACCATCTAGAGCTCTATCAACAAACTGTAAACAAGCTTAGACCTTGCGTAACAACTTCTACACACAAAAACTTTCAGTCCACAATGTATGGCTGGTTTGACACAGAATGCAGGGCAGCCAAAAGAGATCTGGCAAATAAAATAAGGGAATCACGTAAAAATCCATCTGGAAAAGATATGGAAAATGTAACCAAATGCAGGGCAAAGTATAAAAGTCTACTTAAAGATAAGAAAGATGAGCATACAAAGTCCAAGTGGCAGGAACTGGAACAAGCACTTACAGAACGGAAGGAAGACAAATTCTGGGAACTTGTCACTAGAGGAACTCAAGGAGTAAGATATACTTCGGAAGCCTCAATCTCTGCCTCTACATGGATTAAGCACTTCTCCAGCATCTTTTGCTCCAAGACAAGCAAATTGGAAGTGGCAGGGTGGGATAAAGATAAAGACAAAGACTTCTTGACCTTACCAGAGTGGAATGCAGTCTCCAGCAAAGAGGTAAAGTCCCTAATTGCTTCCCTGAAACCCAAGAAAGCACCCGGAGAAGACATGCTCCCTCCAGAACTTTTCAAGGAAAATGTTGAGTGGTGGAGCCCCTTTCTTGCTAACCTCTTTACCACCATAAATAGTTCAGGACAAATGCCACATGGATGGAAAACAAGCATAATATTTCCAATCTACAAGAAAGGTGGTAGAAATGACCCACAAAACTACCGCCCAATCAGTTTACTTAACATCACCTCAAAGCTATATGCTCAACACCTGCTACACAAACTGACAGACTGGTTACAAGAAAAACAATTTATACATGAAGAACAAGCCGGTTTCCGGAATGGATATAGTACCATAGACCAATGTTTCATACTAAACCATATAATAAGGAAATACACCAAGCAAAACAACAATCATGTCTTTGCCGCTTTTATTGACCTCTCTGCTGCCTTTGACTCCATTAACAGAAATAGATTATGGAGAAAGTTACAAAACTCCGACATGGATTGCAGATTGATGAGACTGATTCAGGAATTATACACCAACACAGAAATGAGGGTCAGAGTTGGTAAAAACGGTTCACTGACAGAAGCCTTCGCTACAACAAGTGGAGTAAAACAGGGGTGTGTATTGGCTCCCACTCTTTTTAACATCTATGTGAATGATTTAGTGACATGTTTATCCAAAATTGACTCCCCTTCACCAGCAATCAGGAATAGAAAGATTTCCATCCTGATGTATGCAGATGATTTAGTGCTCTTATCCCTTTCTCGGTTGGGTCTCAAAAACCTCTTGAAGGCTTTCAGTAAATATTGCCAAGAAGAATACCTATCAATAAACTACTCTAAGACCAAAGTGATGGTTTTTGGAAGACACTGTCCTAGGTACAAATGGATGTTAGACCAACATGCCATAGAACAAACCCAATTATTTAAATACTTGGGAATTGTTTTCAGTGAAACTCTTTCCTGGAAACATCACAGCGAAGCAGTGAAGCTGAAAGCTCAGAAAACAATAGGTGCCCTAATGAAATTCTTCTATACACAGGGTGGCCAGCTGATAGAACCTGCCCTTAAAATTTTCAGTAGTCAAGTACTAGCACAGGCGCTTTATGGTGCAGAAATCTGGGGTTCAGATACCAGCCTTTGCAAAACCCTGGAAATTCTGCAGAACAAGTTCCTACGAAAGCTTTATTATCTTCCAGCGGGAACCCCTGCAGCGCTTCTGTGCACCGAATCTGGATTGCCATCAGTAAAATCAAGAATAGATTGTGCCCAATTAAGATACTTCAAACGAATTGCTACCCTTCAGGGCGACCGGTTTCCTGTGTTGTGCTACGAGGAAATGAGTGGCCATGGACAATGGAGATCCGGCCTGGAGGACCTCTTACTCAACTACAATCTTCCTGAATTGAATTCTGCCCTGGACATGACTAAGAGACAACTAAGAGACTGGCTATTTTGGATTGACTCAAGAAGGACCCTGCAATCAATCAGGAACTCAAAGTTTTCCCCTTGGTTTCCCTTTTTGAAAACTGAACATTTCAGAGCCAGATACCTGATTAAGCTCAAGCCTCCTTCCTTGAGAACCGCCTTCACCGAGCTGCGATTTCAAGTGATGCCAACCGCAGTGTTAGATGGTCGCTACCAAAATGTTCCCTGGGAAAACAGACTATGTATTTGTAGTCAATGTCAGGTAGAAGACATTGTGCATTATCTGTTAGTCTGTCCATTGTATAGTGACCCAAGGGAAAGACACCTGAAACCCTTGTTGACACAAGATGAAGGGAACTCTATTGCAGAAACCGTGCGGTTTCTACTGGGCGATACAAATGACTATGTAACCTACAAAGTAGCCCTTTTTGCTCGCTCTGCAAAAAAGATCAGAAAGACAGAGTTAGATAAAATCGCTATCAACTGCCAAGGAGATTCTAAGGGTTAACTAGACCCTCTCCTAAAATGTATTTTAGCTATTATTAACTTCCATTGATTTTGTTGTGGGAGCAAATTATGGTTCTGTTTAGTATCTTTGGTGCCTGTATTCTGAGGGTACTATTGTGTGTGTGTGGTACTTTTTGTCATGGCCTTGGGCCCGTACAATAAACTATTTTGATGATGATGATGATTAATAAAAGACTTTGTTGTATTTTCCAAGGCATATCAAGACTCTTTTGTAGTGGAAACCTCTGAGAACTTCTTCTTAGGCCCCTGGCTTCCCGCTGGGCAAAGGTTACACATTCTATATTTAAAGCCAACCAAATACAGACCCAGCGGCGACAGAACAGTAACCCTATGCCCTGCTCAGCCTTACGACTGCCAGATAATATGAGATTAAAAAAAAATCTGGGATCAGGTCCTGGGATATAAAGTAGTGTATAAGAGGCCATAGTTTGCAGCCTGAATGCTGCCAGGGTGTATCTCAAAGTAACCAAACAGAAAAGTTAACCTGTATTTTTTTAAATAAAAGGAAAAATCACAGAACTTGGTAGAAATAACTTCCCTTCCTCTTACGGCCCAAAATAAAAGATCAGTAAGAAGGTCTCCTCGTACTCTTTGTTGCTGCTTTAGAGACAGAACCAGGCCATGTAGCTCACAAGATCCCGGGGATGGTGCAAATTAGATGGCAGGATGCAAGGGTGAGGCACAGTTTCAGAGACACTATACCGGGTTCTCTTTTGCTCTCTTCCACAGCCATTCTGACAACTTGTAATTATCCTCAGTATGTTTATGCTATTTTCGGCCCAGTCTGTACATGGCCTTAGCAATTTTTCTGCTCAGGGATTATTTTGCAAGGGTGCCAACATTTCTCTGAATCCCAAGTGGAAGAAGAGACATGTTACAGCTTTTAAACCCTTGCTATCTCAGCAGCACCTGAAGGGAATTTCATGGCACAGAAGAAAGCCACTTCTCTAGCCTAAGGGCTTCATGCACGCACATACACATGCACTGATAACAGTCTGCTGCAAACAGAAAAGCTTTCACAAAAATCAGAAAGAAAGTCTTATTAAAAAGAAAGTGGTGTTAACTGTCTCCTGAGCCATCTTTGTAAGAAAGTTTTCTTGGTCCTCTTTTTTAGCATTAACAGAATCAAAATAAACTATGGAGAGCCAAGTTGCAGGTAAGCTTGGGTTTTATAATGTATATTATTGCAAAATTTCAGCTGTTCTTGTTATAGTCTGTAGTCACTGCACAAATGTATGACTCACTGGCTTTCCAGAAAAAAACGTATTGAACTTCATCTTTAACCAACCGAGACACTCACTGTTATCAATGGCACTGAAATGGGGAGAAAATGATGATTAAAGGACTGGCATACAAAATGTTTGAAGGTCATAATCACAAGGTACACTTACACGGATTCTCTGAGTCATGAAATAGAGGTTATAACAAATGTTATCAAGACTATTGCTCTGTCATGATGAAGGCAATGTCCTGCTTAAACCATTATGGGATATTTGAGTGCTTTTTAAAACATTATAAGGTTTTATTGCAGTGGTTCTCAACCTTACTAATGCTGAGACCCCTTAATCCACTTCCGCATGTTGTGGTGACCCCCAACCATAAGATTAATTTCGTTGCTACTTCATAACTGTAATTTCGCCACTGTTGTGAATTGTAATGTAAATTATCTGATATTTATTTATTGAGAAGTTTTATATACCGGTCTTCTCGACCTCCGAGAAGGGACTCAGGCCAATTCACAACATATGTTCATATACAGTAATATAAAAACAGCACAGTGCATCATCATTATACATTAAAATATAAAATGCAATAAAATACATCATCACATTACACAATCCAAGTCGTCAAATACAGTCATCATTCATCGCCATCCTACCATGTGGACAAGGGTTATTGACTCAATCATCGAATGCCATATTCCAAAGCCAGGTTTTTATTTCTAAAGGTCAGGAGAGAAGGATCTAATCTCTGGTGGGAGGGAATTCCAAAGCCGAGGGGCCACCACCGAGAAGGCCCTGTCATTCGTTCCCACCAGACGCGATTGCGAGGGTGGTGGGACCGAGAGCAGGGTCCCTCCGGAAGATCTTAGTAACCTTGATGGTTCATAGGGGAGAATCCGTTCGGACAGGTAAACTGGGCCGGAGTCGTTTAGGGCTTTATAGGTCAAGACCAGCACTTCGAATTGTGCTCAGAAGCTAATTGGCAGCCAGTAGAGCTGGTGTAACAGAGGAGTCGTATGCTCTCTGTACCCCGTTCTTGTTAGGAATCTGGCTGCCGCTCATTGGACTAATTGAAGCTTCCTGGAAGTCTTCAGAGGCAACCCCACATAGAGAGCGTTGCAGTAGTCTAAACGGGATGTAACCAGAGCTTGGACTTTCCAAGGATGTATTTTCATTCACTGGACCAAATTTGGCACAAATACCCAATACACCCCAATTTGAATACTGATAGGTTGGATGGGGATTGATTTTGTCATTTGGGAGTTGTAGTTGCTGGGATTTATAGTTAGTTTACAAGCAAAGAGCATTCCGAACTCCACCAATGATGGAATTGAACCAATCTTGGCACACAAAACTCCCACAACCAACAGAAAATATTAAAAGGGTTTGATGGGCATTGACCTTGAGTTTTGGAATTGTAGTTCACCTACAGCCAGAGAGCACAGTGGACTCAAACAATGATAGATCTGGACCAAATCTGGCATGAATACTCAATATGCCCAAATGTGAACACTGGTGGAATTTGGGGGAAATAGACTCTGACATTTGGTAGTTGTAGTTGCTAGGATTTATAGTAAAGATAAAGGTTTTCCCCTGACATTAAGTCCAGTCATGTCCAACTCTGGGGTATGGTGCTCATCTCCATTTCTAAGCCAAAGAGCCGGCGTTGTCCATAGACACCTCCAAGGTCATGTGGCCAGCATGACTGCATGGAGCACTGTTACCTTCCTGCCAGAGCGGTACCTATTGATCTACTCACATTTGCATGTTTTCGAATTGCTAGGTTAGAAGAAGCTGGGGCTGACAGCAGAAGCTTACTCCGCTCCCCAGATTCAAACCTGTGACTTTTCAACACGTTTAGCAGCTCAGTGCTTTAACCCACTATGCCACCAGGAGCTTCTGCTGGGATTTATAGTTCAACTATAATCAAAGACCATTCTGAACCCCACCAATGATAGAATTGGGCCAAGCTTCCCACACAGAACCCACATGGCCAACAGAAAATATTGTATTTTCTGATGGTCTTTGGCGAGCCCTCTGACACCCCCTCAGGACTCCCCAGGGGTCCCAACCCTCAGGTTGAGAAACACTGTTCTATTGTCTTATGTACATTAACTTGGAAATGAAGCCCGTTGACTTCACTGGAACCTACAATCAGACAGAGCTACAATTGAGTTGTCAGTGCTAGGAATTTTGCTGCTTATATAGATCTGCAGTTTTTGTCATTATTATAATTAAGAAGCTTTGCTTTTAATCTACATTTAGATTATGCATTATTTATACTGCAATTTACATAGCATGCCTTGAGGAGCTTACAACTTAAAATCTGGCACAGAGAAGACAACAGAGGGAGAAGACGATGGCGGTGGCCAGGAGAAAAGAACACTATGCATTCAGTGCACTTGTACCTCCTTAGGATTAGTTGCGGCGAGTGAAAGCTTCATAGAGGAATGTATGTTTTGAATAATTATGCAAAGAAAGAAAGAAAAATGGCATTATAACATACGTGCTTTGAGAGGGACTTGAGAGGCTGAATTTAAGGAAGTTGGAGAGATTTGACAGCTGAGGATGACACAGGAGGACAGAAACTACTTTGACTGAAATATCTTCTTTCTTCAGGAGTAGAGGAGAAGACATATCCCCTACTGAATGTGGCCAAGATCCTGTCTGATCAGGTGATTATTGACTTTTGACTTCTGTTTACTAAGGTTGTGAACAAACTGCTTGGAGCCCCGTTTCCTCTCTGGATCCTAGTCCTTCTTGACTATTAAAAGAGATTATTCAAAGGGCAGAACTACCTACACTTTTGATGTATTTAATGCCTCCATGTGGGTGAATGTGGCTCCTTCTACACTGCCATATTATGACAGCGTATACTCATATAATCCAGTATAATAATGTGGATTATTTACTCTGATAATCTGGATTATATGACAGTGTAGAAGGGGCCCATGTGTCTTTCGAGTTTCTACCATATGTGTACTGACATGAGGATAATATAAGCTGCATACTAAAACCTCATTCGAACATATGGGATAGGATTAACTGAATGTGTGTGTAGAGGGAGATGGATATTTCTGACTGCCTCCAATCTTGGTTTCTTCATATAGGGAACAACATTATGAAAAGATAAGTGTCTGCCATGTATAGAGGGTCTCCACGGGATCCAAAGTTATCCTACTTCCTTTATTTGATTGATTAATCTAAACCTGAACAGTCAATCACAACTAGCATATAAACCTCATTAATGCTATGGGGAATGTATACATTATATAGTACATGTTTTTGCACTGTCTACATACATATTCAGAGGTCTGTGAAAATGCCTATATCTGTGTTCTTTCCTAATTTGTACCCAGGAAGAAGAATCCACAGAACAGAGTACAGTGTGTTTTTATGTATATTTGTATGAACCTGTGCATACTTAATCCAAGCACTAACATTTACTCCTCCCCATAGGTTGCACAGAAGAAAGCCTCAAGAAACTGTCACAAGGTACTTTGAGTAGACTCTGAGGCAGGCAGTTGTAAAATTGAGAGAGAGATTTGAGAGAAGAAAGAAGGACAGCATTGACAAATGTATGAATAACTAGGTAAGTAAGTAAGTAAATACAAGAGAAAACAGCAGAGAAAAGAACTGCAGCCAATATTCTAGGCAGCAAACTAGAGTGCATCCCGATAGGAAAGGTATCCTGATGTTGATCAGGAGTTGGCTACTCCAGGTTGGCAACTTTACTAGAGACTTCTAAACCAATCCAGCAGCTGCATGACAGCTGAATGGATGAGTGCAGCAAAACTGGTTCGATGCCATTCACCTGTCACTCAGGCATTGCCGGATTAACTACTGTGCTTAGATGTCCTTAAGCAGAGGGCCTTGTTGGGCAGGAAGGTCCATCTCCTGTCAAAAAATGTTTTTACAATAGATTTTGCTTATGTGGTGCAAATCTAAATTTGAAAGTGTTCTGTTATGGAACGATTCCAGACATGGGACCTCTTCACATGGGCATGCCATTTCCAGGCAGTTGCCGGCAAAAGAGGAGGCTTATGGAGCAGCTCGTAGCACTCTGCATGCCATCCCTCCTTCCCCCTCATACAGTGGGGATAGGACAGGATGCGTTGGCACCCTGTCCTCATCAGATGGGGAAAGGGTGGCATCACACATCACTCCACCGCTCTTTCCCCCATCATACAGGGAAAGGGAGAGAAAAGTGTAGGTAGCTCAATCAAAGTGAACCAAATCTAGAGGTGGAGGAAGCCCTCCTCCCCACTTTGAGTGGAATGTGGATGGGGCCTGCCATGCATTTGTGATGGCACATGACAGGCCCCTTCCAAGCAGTGAAACAATGCTGCAAAATGGGGCTAAAATGCCCCATATGAAGAGGTACCTGATGATAGAGCTTTTAGTCTATGGAAGTGTGCCAGAAAGCAAGCAGCGGGGGTCCATCAGGCCTACTTCCTTCAAGGTTCAAGCAAGGGGCCCCATAACTAGAACAGGGCCTTATTTGTCCTAAATCTGGCATTGCACCCAAACTTTGCACTCATTAACTTTAGCAGTTCCCAGTGGACACCAGCATGTGGGGAGACTCTTTTTGGCACATGAAATGACTCTATCCGGCTCACTGAGGAGATCAGAGTGGAGAGGGGAAGGAAGTCACTGAAGCTTTGGGGAAACCACGTATTATCCAGTGACTTCAGGTAATGCAGGCTAAGTTACCACCATATCAGCTCTGGATTAAACAATGTATCAAGATTTGCCCCTGAAAGCTAGAGAGAGGCAGAATGAAGCCCAAAGCAGAGTTTCAATTGAGTATTGTGTTGTGACATATGAGTACTAAGTGGACATCAGATTTGTTGAACTCCATCTTGTTTGATTGTTTACTTTCCTGCTTCGTATTACATGATTTTTGTTAGCACTGAGTCTATGGTCATTTGCATTTTTATTCAATTTCTACAATTTCATATGTTTATTTTTGTGGAGAGGTAAAATCAAAATAATTGTATTGCAACTGAACTTGTAACTTTTGCAGAAATGCAAGCCTTTTTTTATACTGTTAATTAGGAAACATGAACAGCAATGTAGCTTCAGAAACTCCTATACAAAAACACGTACATTGCATTATATGCCAATAACTATATCAGTGTACAAATCCATAATTATATCAGTTTGTATTAACATTTGAATGTTTTTATTTCTCTTGATCTGCACATTAGAACAGAGACAATAGCATAGTACCGTGTTTTCATGCCTATTGGCTGATCCCATCAAGTCAAATTTCATTTGCATCATGCCAATGGTCATTGCACTACTATTGGCAAGTATCGAAATCATTGTACCAGCTACCCACCTCATGTTAACCCACATTAAAAAGAAATTTGAACATGAAGCATATGCTTGGCTTAACCACCACCAGTTTACAGAAGGGTTTCCAAATCACTGATATATGTTTAAACAAACAAAATTGTCAGCAGCATCATGCATGTGACAAAGAGCACAAAGAACAGATGTATAGACATTGTTAAACAGTTATATGATACAGCCAAAAATGAATGACTAGGATAGTTCTTGTGGGTAAACAG
Organism: Anolis sagrei; assembly: GCF_037176765.1. Lineage (NCBI taxonomy): Eukaryota > Metazoa > Chordata > Lepidosauria > Squamata > Anolidae > Anolis > Anolis sagrei. Next base: position 133,905,465 of record NC_090024.1, on the reverse strand, counting down.
AAGGAAGCTCAAATTCTTCCTTTGAGTGGGGAAAAGAGAATATGTCTGAACAAGGGATGACAAAAGGGGAGCTGGAGACCTCTTTTGAGTGTGATATCGAACAAACAGAAAGATAAGTTGTCAATGGAGACATAAGAACTGGACAGTTAGTATAAAGGTAAAGATTGTCCCCTGACATTAAGTCCAGTCATGTCTGACTCTGGGGTATGGTGCTCATCTCCATTTCTAAGCCGAAGAGCCGGCATTCTCCATAGACACCTCCAAGGTCATGTGACTGCATGGAGCGCCATTACCTTCCCACCAGAGCAATACCTATTGATCTACTCTCATTTGCATGTTTTCAAACTGCTAGGTTGGCAGAAGCTAGGGCTGACAGCGGAAGCTCATGCCGCTCCCCGGAAACGAACCTGCAACCTTTTGGTCAACAAGCTCAGCAGCTCAGCACTTTAACCCACTGCACCACCGGGGACTCCTTACTTACCTCCTCCAAATACTTACCTCCTCCAAATCTACGTGTGATTGGGCAGCATCACCAAAACTGAAGTTACTTAAACTTCCGTGGGGATCTGAAGACTTGGACATTTAAACAACACTTGAGAACATCTAGCTGCAATGATCTGCAATCAATGACATAACATTGCACTTTCATCCCATGCCCTATCTCCTTGTCTTGTTTACAATTTGGCCATGTCTTACAGTAGTTGTCACCATAGGTAATTGGCAGTTGTTCTGAATTTTAAATTGCTGTTTTTATATACTATAGTATTTACTTTGTATTGTACTGTGTGTTTATTTTATGCTTCGTTTCAGCACTTTATACTATATGTAAGCTGCCCCAAGTCCCTTTGGGAAGATGGTGGTGAGGTACAAAAATAAAGTTATGATTATTATTAAAGTTATTATAAATATAGCTATGAATGGTTAACAGGAAATGACAACCTGTATGTGCAGAACTATATAACTCAAGTAAAGAGGAAAACTTTGAGTCTGGAATCCGAGATTTGCCCCAATAGTAAGGAACATTTCTATAGGGTGGATCAGGGGAGAATTATTATTATTATTATGTATTAACTTTATTTGTACCCCGCTAACATCTCCCAAAGGACACGATGCGGCTTACAAAGGCCAAGGCCCTCAATAAAACAACAACATAACAATACATTATATAACTCATATGCAAACCAAAAAACATTAAAGCAGTAGCAATAAACAATAAAACAATATACCATGACACATTTAAAACAAGGGCCGGGCCAAATGTAATGGGGACAGTTAGAAGTGCTGGACATGACAGGTGAAATGTAGGATTCTAGGATAGGTGCAATGTGCAGACAATCTTAAATCTCTAATAAAGTGTGTCTGGGACATGATGCTGGGAGTTTCCTTTTCTGGAAAGGCACACTGGAACAGCCAGGTCTTCAAGCTCTTCCTAAAGACTGCCAACATTGGGGCTTGTCTGATGTCCTCGGGGAGGGTGTTCCAGAGTCAGGGGGCCACCACAGAGAAGGCCCTGTCTCTCGTCCCCACCAAGCGCACTTGTGACGCAGGTGGGATCGCGAGAAGGACCTCTCCAGGTGAACGGAGGGAACATGTGGGTTCAAATACGGAGATGCGGTCACACAGGTAAGCAGGTCCCAAACCGTTTAGGGCTTTGTAGGTAAGCACCTGCACATTGAATTGGGACCGGAAAATGAATGGCAGCCAATGGAGCTCCTTAAACAGGAGGGTTGACCTCTCTCTGTAAGGAGCACCAGTCAACAACCTGGCCACCGCCCGCTGGACCAGCTGAAATTTCCGAGCCATTTTCAAGGGCAGCCCCACGTAGAGCACATTACAGTAGTCCAATCTAGAGGTGACCAAGGCATCAATCACCCCGGCCAGATCAGCCTTTGCGAGGTACGGTCACAGTTGGCGCACGAGTCTCAATTGTGCAAAAGCCCTCCCGGACACCGCCGACGCCTAAGCCTCAAGCCTAAGTGATGAATCCAAGAGAAAGACAGATATATGCTGTGTGAACCATAGACCTGTCTGGAGGGAAACTGCATGCACTGTTTCAGTGCAAGAAATATCCTGTCTATGCCTTCAGGTTAGGCACTATAATGGTTTGGATCCAGGTTACCTACAGGATTGCCTTCTCCCTGGACACTTAAGTCCTCTGAGGACATTTACTTCAACCAGCCAGAGCCTGACTAGCAACTGTCACCAAGAGGGCCTTTTCATTAGCTGCCGCTAGACTGTGGAATGACCTGCCAGAAGAGATTTGAAAGCTAAACAAGCTGGTCAGAATTTAAAACACAATTAATGACCTATCCCTTCCTGCGGATTTAACATGTCAATTTTAAACAATGAATTTTAAATTTATATTTTATTACTACTGGTGTTTTAATCTTTGTTCTATGGTTTTTAAATATATGATCCTTTCTTTTATTTATGTATTTTTCACAATGGAGTGCCCTGCCTCAAACCTGCCTCATGAGGAGAGGCAAGTAACAAATACATTATTATTATTATTATTATTATTATTATTATTATTATTATTATTATTTGAAACACAAGATGAGTCCACAGCAGACAAGATCACTCTGCTGGCTGTTGCATTGGATCACATGTCGGACACTTCCCTATTATTATTATTATTATTATTATTATTATTATTATTATTATTAGCACCCTCTCTTCAAGTTTTTTGATCCAGTCTAAAAACATAGCCTTTTAAACAAGCCTTTGATCTTGAGCATATTTTAAGGGTTTGTCGGAGGACTTGGCAGCAACACTTTGTCACTGGGTTCATTATCAAATTCAATCAGTTTTATCTGCAGTTACGACTGCGTTTTATGAATTCGGAATTTTAATTTTATTATGTGATATTTTATGGATGTCTGCTTATGTTTTTTTATCACTTTTATGTCTTTGTAATTGTTTTTATAGTATGTGCAGCACTTTGGAGTGCTTTGTTAGCTGCCCCGAGCCCCTTAGAGGAGATGGTGGCAGGTTACAAATAAAGATTTATTATTATTATTATTATTATTATTATTATTATTATTATTATTCAACCTTCAGAAATGGGGCTACAAAGTTGAATCCACGACATGTGAGTATGGAGAAGAGCAAACCACTGACCGCCTGCTGCAATGCAACCTGAGCCCTGCCACATGCACGATGGAGGACCTTCTTGCGGCAACACCAGAAGGACTCCAACTGGTCAAAGGACATTTAATCAGCTACCAAGTTTGCAAAATTTGTGTGTTTTTTTAAAAATCGGTTTGTTTGTTTTGTTCTGTTAGAAATGTAATACAATGTTCTGGTTGCGGATGACACAATAAATAAATAAATTATTATTATTATTATTTGAAACACAAGATGAGTCCACAGTAGACACTCTGCTGGCTGTTGAATTGGATCACACGTTGGACACTTCCCAAGTGTCTAGGACTGTGTGATGTATCAGCGAATAATGTGTGCAGATCCCAATAAGGTGGCCTTCTGCAGTTGGCAGATGGTAATTTTGTCAGCGCCAATTGTGTTTAAGTACAGGCCAAGGTCTTTAGGCACTGCACCCAGTGTGCCAATCATCAGTGGGACCACCTTTACTAGTTTGTGCCAGAGTCATTGCAGTTTGATTTTTAAATCCTCATATTGTGTCAGCTTTTCCAGTTGTTTCTCTGCAATCCTGCTGTCACCTGAGATTGCAACATCGACGATCCATACTTTGTTTTTTAACACGATTGTGAGGTCAGGAGTATTATGCTCCAAAACTCTGTCTGAATCCAGAAGTCCCAGAGGAGTTTGACATGTTCATTCTCTGTAACTTTTTCCAGTTTGTGATCCCACCAGTTTTTTGTCGCAGGCAGATGGTATTTGTGGCACAAGTATTATTATTATTATTATTATTATTATTATTATTATTACTATTATTACTATTATTATTATTATTAGTTTGCAGATGATATTGCATGATTGTCCAGCTGATTCTTCCTGAGTCATCCACAGGATTTTCCACTCATTTTTCCAGAGTCTGTGGAAACCGGGCATTAACTCATTCTTGCCTTTACCTGCCAATTCAGCACAGACATCTACACAAAATGGGAAATGCATGGCAAAAGACTATCCAGTATGGAGATGGAATGATAGTGAACACTAAAGCTGCTGCCCTTTGGCAGATGTGACCTGGCACTTGACAATGGCACATTAATTTTGCTATGGTAGCCAGTTTATGAGACTACCTACTTATGCATTGTTTTGTAACTCCTTTGCTTAAAGTTTTCTTTAACTATAGCTGTATTTTCTTTCTCACTATGTACTTAACTATAGCCTTTGTTTCATTCTCAGTATGATTAGAAGATAGAATCAACATCCACCTAACCCAGTTCAATGTCACTAATTTTCTTCTTAGCCACCCATCACAGAAGAGACATAGCTCTCCAAAGATGTGTAGAAATATGCAACTTCAGACATTTTTGCTGTTTTAATGGTTTGAACTTCCTATTCTCAAGGATCAACATCCACCTAACCCAGTTCAATGTCACTACTTTTCTTCTTAGCCACCCACCACAGGAGAGATACAGCTCTCCAAAGATGTGTAGAAATATGTAACTTCAGACATTTTTGCTGTTTTAATGGTTTGAACTTCCTATTCTCAACATCGTTCCTGTTGAGTAGGTAAAGGTTTTCTGTGCTGGCACGGCTGTGCCAGGGGTTTGAATTCCCTTTTTACTTTCTTTGCTTGTTTGCATGAATTCCTGTAGGCTATGCACTTTGCAATTTGGTAGCTCCCTCCAGGTTGCAGTTATAGGTCCAGCAACCTGTCATTCATTGTTGCAGCATTTAGATCCGCCCCTTTCCCCGGGGTTTTGGAGGGAAAAGGGAACCTTTAACTCAGTCTTTACAGTAAAGCCTTACACACAGGACGTTGTGAGCTTTTCTCTCTCCCACCTGTAAAAGACTTCGTTTCTCACAGCAAGCTTCACAGGGGAAATATAGCTACAGCCAGCCTTCGCTGGAAAAAGGGGAATACAGCCAGCTTTCCTGGAACGTAAAGGACTTCCTTCAACTTGGAAAATCTACAGAGGCTTTGCCTGGTAAGGTCTACTTGGGTCACCCATTACGCATTTTGGAACCGGGAGTAGGGCGCACACCAGCAAAGTAAAGAGATTGCCCAACGAGGGGTCAAAGGATTTCCCTTAAAGAAGAAAGGAACAGTTTATTAAGCAGTTGCCTGTCCCTCATCGGCAGATTGAAGAAGTTACCAATTTTCCAAAGTTATAGAGTGTTTATTCTGTGTTTTGAAGATTTTATCTTTAATAAAGAACTTTCTTGGACTTATCTTAAGCCTCAGCAGAACTTTGTGTAGGGAAATCTATAGGGCCTCTCAGCCGAGGCACCCCGGCGTCCCGTTGGGCATTCAGATAGCACGTCCTGGTAACAGACATCCCCACAGGCCCAATGTGCGACTGCACATTTTCCCCCGACATTAAGTCCAGTCGTGTCCAAATCTGGGATGTGATGCTCATCTCCATTTCTAAGCCGAAGAGCCAATGTAATGAACTCATACCTTTTCTTCGTAGGCCACAGCATGGAAGTCAGTGAGCTGGCCTCCATGCTGGGAAGGCAGCTCAGGATGGCAGACATGATGGTATAGGCAGAGAGGCAAGGGGAGGAGTCAGATAACTCCTGATTGGTTCAGACCCCAAGGGGAGGAGTTGAAGGAGAGTGTAGATAGGCTGTCATTTCTGACAGAAGGGAGAGAGAAGGATTTGATCTAGCAGAGAAAAGATTAGGATTTCAGACAGGGAGAAGAGAGTTTCTTAGTGAGCTAGGAATTAGCCTGTTAGGGAATAATTAAAGAGCAAGTGCTTCTGTATAGTTTGACTAGGGCAGTCAAAGGGAAGGCTTGTTTACTTGTATTAGGACTGAATACAAGTGGGTTTACTTCCCTAAAGGTCAGGGTAGTCCAGGAGAAACCTAGATACCCTGGAAAGCAGTCAGGGCAGCTGGTTAAAGAGTCGCACTGTTACTTATTACAGGATAGAGTGAGAAAAGTAGCTCATGTTAAGGAAAAGTTACGCCTTCTAAAGAAACCATTTGCTTAATAAGTCTGTGCTTCAGAAACAAATTACACGTATGTACCTCTCAGTAGTCAGTCGTTTGCTTCATATACTTCAATAAACCTGTTCTCTAGTTTACTGTTAATCTGCCTCAACCTTGTTTCATCACAGAAGGTTAGATCCAGTAAGCCTCCACATCTCTACAGTTCAGTCACCAGAAAGGGAGCCAAAAGGAAGAGCCGGTGTATAGGGACATTTTACCTCAAGTAGAACAACAAGACAATTCCTCAAACTGTAATTTGGGGTGGTGGCAGCAAACCTACCATTACACACGTTATAGCAACAACACTCGTGTTGAAGCGCTTTGGGTCTGACAGGAGGGATTTGGGTCTGACAGGACGGTGTGTTGTCTCTCCTGCCTGTAAGAATACACAATCTTCTTTACAGTGGTGACAGCGGTGGGATTGAAAAGAAAGGTTCCCCCCTGTCACATGTATTAAGAGACCCTTATCTCCCTTACAGCCAGCATTATCCATAGACACCTCCAAGGTCATGTGGCCAGCATGCCTGCATGGAGTGCCGTTACCTTCCTGCCGGAGCAGTACCTATTAATCTGCTCACATTTGCATGTTTTTGAGTTGCTAGGTTGGCAGAAGCTGGGGCTGACAATGGAAGCTTACGCCGCTCCCCAGATTCGAACCTGCGACCTTTCAGTCAACAAGTTTAGCAACTCTGTGGTTTAACCCACTGTGCCCCCAGGGGCTCCAGTTGAATAGACTGATGTAAAGAACAATTTTAATTTTCAGAGCAATGCATAGACACATTTTAGAGCAATGCCAACACACATTCAAGGCAACATGTGCATACATCCCTTCTTTATCTATTGCATAGGCTAGTTTAGAGAATCATCTTAATTTTCAGAGCAATGCATGTGTGCACTTTACAGCTACACAAGTTGAAAGTTGCTCAGATTACAGTACTGTGAATGAGTCATCGCTTGTCTGCCAGGTAGTGCTGGGAAGTCTTGCAAGGAGCGTCTCCGAACAGTGCTCTTCAGCATCTGCTTCCGTTATCCTGGCTGCAGATGGAAGCGCCCTTTCTTCCACCCTGAGAGCTGGGCAACAAGTGGTGCCTGTTTGTGAGTGCCGGTAAAGGAAGCTATAAGGTGTGCAAAAGGAATGGTAATATGAATATTGCAACAGTCCTTCCCTTTGGAACAGCACCGTCTGTTGTTTCAGTGTAAACAAGGTATTTAATATGCAGAAGTCCTCATTAGCATCTCCTGGTTTCAGCAGCACCAAGTCTGTTGCTGTGCCCCTGGGAGGTGTCACAGGAAATATCTGTACACATCTTTTAATTACAGACAAATGCATGGACAAGCTGTCATTTGCAGCTTCCTATTCACTCCTTTCCCCAGACTACTGCAAGTTTGTGCATACCCAAAGGTGAGGGGACACATGAACCCCAAACAGGCAAAGTAAAGTGACCAGTAACCCAAACTTCCTAAACAATTAATTGTTGTGCAAAAGAATGGATTTGAGAGGCAGCACATTTTCTCACAATGCACTCTGACAATCGGCACCTGCCCAAATCCTTTTTATTACACAATTATAAAATCTATAGAAACCCTGCTTTTTATCATCTTTATTTTAATGCTAAACTAGCTGTGCCTTGCCACGCGTTGCTGTGGCCGAGTCTGTTGATCTGGAAAATAAAGTAATGAGAAAGTGTTGGTTTTGAATATATGTAATGTCTTTATGCTTGTGGGTAAACAGTATTTCTTGCGGTTTCTGTGTCAGTGTTTATTTATTTATTTATTTATTTGCATTATTTCTACCCCACTCATATCAGCCCGAAGGCGACTCAGAGCGGCATACACAGTCGGCACAATTTGATGCCCTAAAAATACATACATTGATAAACAGAAAGAACCATTATAGTGCATTTAAACATAAAGACAGTGCATAATAACAATTTTAAAAACTAAAATTTATATCCTCTCAGTGTTGATGTGAAGATTCTCTGGTTTGCCTACTCTGGGACATGCAACATTTAATTGTCCTTCTTTAGGGGTCCCTTTCAAATCTATGATACTATATCTCTGCGTGTGAATCATATCTATCTACCTATATCTATGGCTGGATGGCCCTTTGTCAGGAGGACTTTGGTTACCTTTTCTTGCCCTGATGAAGGGAGTTGGACTGGATGGCCTTAAGTATTTTCTGTTGGTCATGGGGGTTCTGTGTGGGAATTTTGCCCCAAATCCGTCATTGGTGGGGTTCAGAATGCTCTTTGATTGTAGGTGAACTATAAATCCCAGTAACTACAACCTCCAATTATCAAGGTCTATTTCCCCCAAACTCCATCTGTGTTCATATTTGGGCATATGGAATATTTGTGCCAAGTTTGGTCCAGATCATCGTTTGAGTCCACAGTGCTCGCTTGATGTAGGTGAACTACAACTCCCAAACTCAAGGTCAATACCCACCAAACCCTTCTAGTGTTTTCTGTTGGTCATGGGAGTCCTATCTGCCAAGATTGGTTCAATTCCATCATTGGTGGAGTTTTTGAGTTATGTTAATCCCACAAACGAACATTACATTTTTATTTATATAGATTGTACCAAGGATAACAATGATGCTACTCCTAGTTGTACAGGAGAGAGAGAAATGGCATGGGGAGCTTTACGAAGACTATGCCAATAACATTTTCTTGCACAACTGCTGTTATTTTATATAGTGTTGCCAAAATATAGCTGCTTTCAACAAAGAATGTACAGTTCTAAAACTACAGTATATATATGGTTTGCAGGAATGGGAGCAATGCCTGCTAAGATGAAGGGAAGGAGGGAGTGCTAGTTAACAGAGGAAAATGAGTTCTGCCTATTTTACTTGCTTCATTTAACTAAAGAGTGATACTTCAGGCATATGAAGGTCTCAACTAACTTTATTTGGATATCAAAGGAAAACAGTATAAGAAGCTGGACTTCTTTTCTCTGTCATCTTCCTCAAGTTGTGTGTTGTCATTATAGACCTCAGTTTTGTCGTTCTCTGTAACTAAGTGCTACAGGGGTGAGAAAAGATAAAACTAACAAGTTTATGGAGACGAGAGAGAAAGTCTCAGAGTGTGACAGTCAATAATTCTTCTTTGTAGACTGCCGAAGTCACCTGTGAAGGAATTATTTTAAAGGATATACCAAAATAACGTATGCTAAAGGTATTTACTTAATCTGAAATATATCAGGCAATTATCAAATGGATTGGTTTGCTAGCACCAGTTTTGCATCTTCCTTTGTTTCTAGAGATCACTGAATCAGTCATAACCATCCTCATTATAACATATACTTCTCTCTCCTTCTTCGCTTTGAAAATCTCCCCATTATATTTTGGAGATCTTATAATATTGTTGAGTAAATTGCTCCAGTTTGCTCCTTGTTCTCCTTTTAAAAGAACATCTGTTTTAATCTCAGCAAAAAACCTGCATAGTTAAACCTAGTTTATCATATTAGAATGTTCTAAATGTTTATAAAAATTTAATTGTCCAACTATTTTCAGTTTAGTTTGCAGTATATATATGCTGGGTGCCATACCAGTTACATATTTATCAGGTTCAGTTGTCCTGATATCCGCAGGGAAGTATCCATAGGGAAGTAGCAGCCAGTTCATCCTCTATTTCAGTGTTTCTCAACCTTCCTAATGACCCCTTAATACAGTTCCTCATGTTGTGGTGATCCCCAACCATAACATTATTTTCCTTGCTATTTCATAACTGTAATTTTGTTACTGTTATGAATCGTAATGTAAATCTATATAAATAAAAATGTATTGTTCGTTTGTGGTATTCACAGAATTCAAAAACCACTGGGGCAATTGGCACCAAATTTGGACACGATACACCTAACAACCCAATGTAAGTTCTCCACTCAAAAAAAACCACGAAAACAAAAAGCAGAAAGGACTTCTGAACTGCATGTCCACAAAGGAGAAACTACAAGTCTATAAAGTGAACCATGGCCACACCCCCTACTCCTCCTTGCGGGGAAACAGCCGGCCGTTAAAGCATGAGGAGCCAGGCACGCGTGCATGCCCCCCCCCCCCACACACACACATTTTTTACTTATACAAATGGTAGATAAATAGAGTGGGCACCATGGGAGTGGAGGAGGAGGCTTGCCGCAATGAAGTCCCTTCTCTTTCTCCCTGCTCTGCCAGGAGGGTGGTCTCCTCCTCCTCCACCACCTTTCCCTGTTGGAAGAGGCCGGCGGGTGGGGGAGGGACTTTCTGTAGACCTTTCTTTTTTAACTCTTTCCTTTTTATCTGACCTGCTCGTCTGTCTCCGGCAACACGAGTACACATTTAACACACACACACACAGGAGGTAGCTGCCTCTGCCACACTCCACCCGAAAGGACTCCCTTCCCTTCTTTCCTCCCTCCCTCCCTTTCTTTCCTTTTCTTCCTTCCTTGTGGGCAACCACCATGTCAGACTACACAGAGAAGCCATTGAAATCCACAAGCATGTGGACAATTTCAACAGAAAGGAAGAGACCATGAAAATGAACAAAATCTGGCTACCAGTATTAAAAAAACTCTAAAATTACAATAGCAAAACAGCAGAGAGGAAACAACCAGGCACATCTTAACACCTCTCAACAGGGGATTTTCCCAGGCTCAGGCAGGCCTTCAAATGCTAATGAAGGTGGTCAGTTGAAACATTCACACCTAGCTCCAGCAGGGAAGAGCTCCTTGCCCCACCCCAGCCATTCCACAGATATTAAACCCATTGTCCTAATTCCAACAGACCTCACTACCTCTGAGGATGCTTGCCATAGATGCAGGCGAAACGTCAGGAGAAATGCCTCTGGAACATGGCCCTATAGCCCAAAAAAACCCACAAGAATCTAGACTGTGCTCTGGCACCAAAAGATGCAGAGCCAATCTTAAGAAAGATGCAGAGCCAATCTTAAGAAAGTGGAGTCCACAACATCCGAGTGTGGGGAAGAGCAAACCACAGACTACTTACTACATTACAGTCTGAGACCTGCCACATGCACAATGGAGGACTTTCTCACCACGACACGAGGCACTCCAAGTGGCCAGCTTCTGGTCAAAGGAAATTTAGCATAATGCCAAGTTCTCAATTTGCTTCTGACATGATAAATAAATAAAATAAGCAGGTTCTGTTCAGAAATTACTTAAAGAACATTTAAAGATACTGTAACAGTTTTTGTACCTTTTTTCCAGCTATAAATGAATTCAACAAGTAGAGGAACTCCAAAGTTTTACTTTTCCTATCTGTGAAAATCACTTTATCATGAACCTATTTTCAAGTCTTCATTTAACACATTTTGCACATTCATCCTGATAGGAAAGCCCTAGACTTTGTTCTTGTTCTTTCCAATTTATATTGGGTTAAAATAAAGCAACCTGGAGAGCTGGTATAAAAAGTCCCTGATTGTAACAGAAACTGACAGAAAATACTCTGGGAGCCCTTTCACACAGCCATATAACTCAGAATATCAAGGCCGAAAATCCCACAATATCTGCTTTGAACTGGGTTATGTGAGTCCACGTTGCTATATATTCCACTTTAAAGCAGAAAATTCGGGATTTTATTCAGCCGTGTGGGAGGGGCCTGGAATAAACAAAGTTTGTATGTATGTATCTCTAAAATGAAAGTGAAAGAATTGGTAACAAAATCTGGGACTGGTATTTCTAATCTGTGCAACTGTGCCCTAATTCTATGTTTTAAACAGAGGTATAATAACACATGGGGAATATAAGTTAGATAAATTTTATCAGCAGGAATTTTGCATGTCACAATGGAGTTGCCAAGGAGAATTTTCTATTCCAATGCTTGGCTCCATTATTTTTGTCTTTTTACATTTGCAGGTTCCTCTCTCCATGTGCACACTTATGGCCCAGTTAATATAGCACTCAAAGTTGTACCACATCACATCAAGAGCTGTCACTGAATATATTTTGTTTGAGCCTGAGAATGTTCTAAGTCTGATCAGTGGCTCCTTCTCTCATGCAATTCAGCACTTGATAGTCTGAAATCATTCATGGTATGTGACCTGGCAATTTATGCAAAAATCAGTTTATCAAGTAACTAGTAAAATTCAGTTTGACCTCACCCTGTGCTTTTCATGGCAGCTTCATGTCAGGAGGATTTTCATGCCATAAGAAGGGATCTTATCAGATGTGCGGCCAAAATTGTGGATCGCTGCATCCCGGAGATGGTCGCACAGGGTCATAGGGACCTGTCACCCCATGCCCCATTCCTTTGAGGCTTCCCCCATTTCTTCATCACATGGAGAAGCCTTTTTTTGGCTGCTCAGCCCATTTTTCCTTATGGAAAGACAAGGAGCCTGCTGCTATGCACCATTGTAGTCAGGCATGTAGCCAGGGGAGGGGCTTGAGGGGCTTCAGCCGCCCCCCCCCCCCCGAAATTCTCATGGTGGTTCGCAAAAAGGCCTTACTGGTGCATTATTTAAACTGTTATGTTTATTCATATCATGATCTGATCACCATACTTAATATATCCCATATGCATGGGGGTATTGGGGTAATGATACAAAAGGTTTGCTAGGGTAGACCCTCTTTCACTCAAACTCAGCCCCCCCCCCCCCAAATCGAAATCCTGGCTACGGGCCTGATTGTAGTGGTGACATTTTAGCCACAAGCTGCCCCAGAAGTAATTATCCAAAATGTGGTGGGAGCCATCAGGCTTCATGGCAGAATCTCAAAAATCCAGCTGTCGATCCCCCCAAAAAAGGAACATGTGAAGAGGTTGAAGGTCTATTGCTCAAATTAAACCTCTTATTAAAGACAGAGGAACTCAGGCTTGTAAAAAGTATGTATCCCATTTGTCTCAAGTGTGTTGTTTTTAACAGTAACCCACCATTTCACCCAATGAGGAATAGAGGTGTACCACTAGATCTAATTAATTATATGGAAATCAAGGTGATCCACGTGCTTTCTACACGGGGAAAGAGGTGGCCATTTCCCTCCAGGTTTAGAGTCCCAAGTTAGAAATTTGGGTTTGACATAATGTTTTCTTGACAGGGGGGAAGCGATGATGTGCTTTGGGCAAACCACACTCTCTCAGCCTCAGAGGAATATGTTCAGAGAGCAAATCCCTCTTTGATAACGTTGTTTGGTTGTGGGTAAACAGAAGGAAGCTCAAATTCTTCCATTGAATGGGGAAGAGAGAATGGGTCTGAACAAGGGATAACAAGGGGAGCTGGAGAACTTTTTTGAGTGTGATAACCTGCCAATGGAGACATAAGAACTGTTAAAAGACCTAAGCTTCACCTCTGGAATATAGATGGGAAATCAGATATAGACTGATATTTATAGTGTTGGATATTCCCCTCTCCCCGGTGCTGTCCCCACTACCTCTCTTTAGACTTAGTTTGGATAAACTCATGGGTTGAGTTAGGTTTTAATAACTATTTATATTGGTTTTTAGCTTAGATTTTAAAATTTGTTGATGTTTGAAGTATATAACCCCTTGAGTTTGATGTGGATGTACAAGACTGGGTCCCACTGTTATGATCTGGTCATCGATCGTAATAAAGTTTACTTACTTAGTTCCTCCAAATCTAAGTTGCAATTGGGTAGCATCACCAAAACTGAAGAAACTTAAATGTAATAGGTAATAATATTTTGTGATTGTGATGGTGTCGGATGATTTGGCTCTTTTAACTGTGATGATAATGTTTTAACGTGTATAGTGCTGATATTTTAACCGTGTAATGAAGTGGCATTGTGTTGTTATTGTATATTCTTTGTATGTTAACACATGTTGTGAACCGGTCCGAATCCCTCTTTGAAGGTGAGAGGGTTGGTATATAAAACCTCGAAATAAATAAATAATAAATAAATATTTATTTATTTGATCAGTCATATGACCATTTCAAAATAGAACATGAGTAAAAAACAAGGCAAAAGGGTGAGGACAGCAGCTTACTTTCTATTTATAGTCAGAATCTTATTTTCCTGGTTCTTCTTTCAGGAAATCTGCTTTTTTCTTAATAGCTTTCAGAATAAAAAGGCTTACTCTGATTATGCTGGATCTTAACTTAAATGTAGCTATGAATAGTTAACAAGATTTTTTTTTCATGTCAGGGAACAACTGAAAGGCACACCTTATCAACAACAACTAGAATACACATATTGTTAAGCATGATGACCATGAAGCCTGATCCTATCTATTCTCACAATAAGGCTCACTGAATTCAGGGTGGCTTAATATATAAGATGCCAGCCATAGATGCAGGCGAAACATCAGGAGAGAATGCTGCTAGAACATAGTCATACCACCCGGAAATGATACAACATCCCATATCATACCTGTGTTTTCAACTACCTGATCACAGTTTCAAGAAAGGCAATCCAAATCAAAATCCCCTACTCTCATCATTCTCCAATTATGCTTATCTGACAGCACACTCTGAAATCCTAGCAACTTTTTTTCTGCTAAGAAACATTTCTGACATGCAGAAAGTATAGTTTGCTACTAAATGTATGCTGAAGCCAACCATGGGTCACCGAAAACTATATTATCCATATTTATCATGATCATAATTTGACATAGAAATGACCATTAAAAACTCATTGAGAAAACAGTAGAGAGTCGACATTTCTGGAAATTTTGAACCCATGAAGACTTTAAATCCATGTGTTATTTATATCCTGATTTATCATAGCATTGCCAGAAAAATATGGCTTGGAAAAAAATGAAGAAAATGTAGTTTTGGTTTTTTTTTCTGAATTGTTTGGAGTTTTTTGTTTGTTTGCTTGCTTGCTGGCCTCCACATCTGTAGGTATGAGTATTTGAAGTGATAGATTCTCTTCTGATTCAGACTGAATTCTAAACTAGAGGGGGAAAGCCCTGCAGGATCCTGAATTTATTCCCTCATCCTCTGCCCCTGCTTCCCTTTAAGCTCCACTTACTGAGTCAGCTGAAGCTATAGCTGAGCTCTGACTGTGGGGAATAGGAAGAAAAGAATCTTTTCTTCTTTCTGGGACCTGCATTGTGCATATCAGTCTTTTAAGAGACAAGGTGTTTGTGGCTTTAGGGAAAGATATTTTTCCCACAACCATATTTCCTAACTGGCGTGATCGTCTTCATCTTTAAAGTGTGACAGAAGGGAGGAGGAGGGAAGTCTGTTTACCTCTTCCCTTCTGCCTGCAAAGCAATGGGAAAGGATAACAGGGTGCATCTAGACCAGTGTTTCTCAACCTTCCTAATGCTGCGACCCCTTCATACACTTCCTCATGTTGTGGTGACCCCCAACCATAACATTATTTTCCTTGCTACTTCAATAACTGTCATTTTGCCACTCATGAATCATCATGTAAATATCTGATATGCAGGATGTATTTCATTCACTGGACTAAATTTGACACAAATACTCGATGCATCCAAATTTGAATACTGGTGGGGTTGGAGGGAAGATTGATTTTGTCACTTGGGAGTTGTAGCTGCTGGGATTTGTAGTTCACCTAAAATCAAAGAGCATTCTGAACTCCACCAACGATGGAAATGAACCAACCGTAGCACACAGAACTCCCATGACCAACAGTAAATACTTGAAGGGTTTGGTGGGCATTGACCTTGAGTTTAGGAGTTGTTATTCACCTACATCCAGAGAGCACTGTGGACTCAAACAGTGGTGGATCTGGATCAAACCTGGCACAAATACTCAATATGCCAAAATTTGAATACTGGTGGGGTTGAGGGGGATTGATTTTGTCATTTGGGAGTTGTAGTTGCTGGGACTCCCAAATCAAAGAGCATTCTGAACCCCATCAACAATGGAATTGAACCAAACATGGGACACAGAAAATACTGGAAGGCTTAGGTAGGTATTGACCTTGAGTTTGGGAGTTGTAGTTCACCTACATCCAGAGAGCACTGTGGACACAAACAATGATGGATCTGGATCAAACTTGGCATGAATACTCAATATGCTCAAATGTGAACACTGGTGGAGTTTGGGGAAAATAGATCTTGATATTTGTGAGTTGTATTTGCTGGGATTTATAGTTCACCTACAATCAAAGAGCATTCTGAACCCCACCAATGATAGAATTGGGCCAAACTTCCCCCACAACCAAAAGAAAATACTGTTTTCTGATGGTCTCTGGTGATCCCTCTGACACCCCCTCATGACCCCCTCAGGGGTCCCGACTCCCAGGTTGAGAAACACTGATCTAGACTGCAGAATTCATGCAGATTGGCATTTTCTTAACTGCCATGGCATTTAGCCACCATGGGACCGATCCACTTACACACCAACATAAGTGGCCAGTGTAGATGAACCCTCTGTTCAAAATAGTCCTGCCTCAGGACTATTTTGAACAGGACTATATGTCACTATTCCTTCCTGTCCTGCATGTTGACCAATATTTTGTCTTCTTCTGTTACTCCTTGTACCCTGCTACTGTACTTCTTATCCTTCCTTGTCTCCCTTTCCATCTTAAATCAAGCAATTATTCAAAAACAAGAGGCTCCGTAAAACCTGAAATATATTTCTTTCAGCTTTATCTGGCTTTGTTGCATCCTCCCTCCTTTATTTCAACAACACCATAGCTTTATGTGCTGTCTTTGCAAGGAGATCTTCCAAACATATTCAAACTAGACTTTCTTCCAAATGGTTGATTTTCCTGCAGAGTTATGAAATTAAACCCATGGAAGTGGAAAATTTTTGAAAGATAATCACTAATTTCTAGTGTGAATTACTTCTGTTCTAACTTTATTGTAAATGTCAATTATAGGTAAATGTCAATCATTGTTTAAACACATTCAAACTCAGAGGCAGAATTGTTGCTCATTAAATTGCACAAAATAGTTTTACCACATATGTTGTCTCATTCTGATTATTTTCTCCCTGCCCCCTTTTCTCCATCTCTCTCTTTTTGATGAATATTTAGATTCTGGACGTTGTCCAGGGAACGCCCGGATGATTTGATGTTTTATCATCCTTGTGGGAGGCTTCTCTCATATCCCCACATGAGGAGCTGGAGCTGACAGAGGGAGCTCATCTGCCTCTAACCGGATTCGAACCTGTGACCTGTCAGTCTTCAGTCCTGCCGGCACAGGGCTTTAACCCACTGCGCCACCGGGGGCTCCGGTGATTCCAATTAAGGTTGCCAATTGGTGGTTCCAATTATATAATTTTATTTATTTGATGTTGGGGGGGGGGGAGTCGGTTCTCAACATCAATTGGCAACCTTAATGTAGACCTACAGAAGACAACATGGTTCTGCTTAACCCCCTTCAAAACATACCATTTTCAAAGACTATCTCCCCTTCCATCTCAAGCTGCTTCCCACTGGTCACAAGCACACATGATATATAACAAAAGTTCAGTAAACCCTATACATAGATTTGTGTTTCTGTTTGTTACCTGATTTACTTCTATGGCATTCTAAATTACACTTAGGATTAAACAAAATGTGACCAAGGAGTTGTCACCTCTACTGACATTTCTTTTTAATTAACTTTTTTCCCCTCTCTTCAAAAATGCTGTGGAAATTTGCTGGGCCTGGGCCAGCAATGAGCTTGGGAAAATATATGCATCAAAGCAGAGAAAGGAAACTTGGTAGAGAAGAGATAATGCATTTTGTTAATTGTTAATCACCATTTAAAAATCTGCTGTATTTACATTATACAGGAAAACTTAAATTTACATTTGATGTTAAAAAATTCCATTTCAATTTTAGTTCAATGCCAGCATTTCCCAGAATGAAGCTGAAGGATGCAATCTATGATTATTATTGATTTTATTATTTCACAGCTGATTTCCAAATGTATCCCAGCAGGAGAATAAGTTTTAGAATGCAGTTTTCTGGAACTGTCTCTATAAATTGTCTGCTACAAAATACAAAAAGACCAGCATCTCCTTTCCATCTGCCCCTACTATTTATTGGTTCTAAAATAATTTAATCCTGAAATTAGCAAAACAAATAAAATGCGGGATCCTTCGCACTGTCCCTTATTTATTCATTAACAGCATGGTTAATAACATAATATTGGAATCAGGTTAATGTTGAAATTACAATGTAAGTCAATCCCTTTAGTTAAAAGATAAATTTCCCTCTAATTTATCTAACTTAACTGATAACTTAATTGTTTATTTAACTAGTTAGCTCCTATCTACTCAAATGGAGCCCCCGATGGCGCAGTGGGTTAAACCCCTGTGCCAGCTGGACTGAAGACCGACAGGTCACAGGTTTGAATCTGGGGAGAGCGTGGATGAGCTCCCTCTATCAGCTCCAGCTCCTCATGAAAGAAGCCTCCCACAAGGATGGTAAAAACATCAAAACATCCGGGCATCCACTGGGCAACGTCCTTGCAGATGGCCAATTCTCTCACAACAGAAGCGACTTGCAGTTTCTCAAGTTGCTTCTGACACGACAAAAAAATTTACTCAAATCAGAAACAAACTATTGTAGATTATTCTGAGGATGACAGATTTAAAAATGAAGTGTCTGATGGTGTGCATACCAGGGAAAGTGAAACTGAAGTGTCCCTGGAGAAAAAGCCTTGAGAAGATGGGGAAGGTGAAGTGGTCACTTTTTTGATCGTGTCAGGAGTGACCTGAGAAACTGCAAGTCACTTCTGGTGTGAGAGAACTGACCATCTGCAAGGACGTTGCCCAGGGGACGCCTGGATGATTTGATGTTTTACCATCCTTGTGGGAGGCTTCTCTCATGTCCCTGCATGAGGAGCTGGAGCTGATAGAGGGAGCTCATCCGCCTCTTCCCAGATTCGAACCTGTGACCTGTCGGTCTTCAGTCCTGCTGGCACAGGGGTTTAACCCACTGCACCACCATGGGCTCAAATAAAAAGAGGTCACTAGGGAGTGTAAATTAGATCTCAGAAAGCAAGGCATGAAACAGACAGACTCATGTTTCCCGGCACCTTCAAGATAAGGCATTAAAATCCAGGTGCCTCAGACATGACTTCATGGGAGCCTAAACGGGCTTAAATTAGGTGTTCAGTTCCATGCATTTCAGAAGAGACAACTTTGCTAGAGGGGAAACAGTACTCCTGTTCATGGTACCAAGTTATCAAAGTCCATGGGTTATTCTATTGCCAAGATTCTTGTTTCATTTTACCTTTGTCTAAGTTCCTTGGAAGATTTTTGTCTGGAAGAGGTTCCTGTGTTCATGTTCCTGGAATTATCTTGAATTATTTCTACGTTTTATGGATTTCTAGTTCCTGTGATGTTTCCTTGGCTTTCTTGAAAGACTTTTATTGAACTCTGAAGCATTTTGTATATTGCAGGTTATATCCTGTTAGCTACATTTGGATATAACCCTTTTCCCCTTTTTTATATACTTTATTCAATAAACTCTGAATTATTTGGACTACTGGCCTTTGGTGCGGTGCTGGGTAAGAGGTGCCTCAGGGCTAGGGTGCAACACTAGCTGTCCTCAGAGATTTTTCTCTGGCTCCAGTTAATATCTCAGCTAGAAAAAGTCTTTGGCTTAAATCCTGGGTTTTTTTGGAAAATCTGTTGAAAGAGCAAACACTAACTCTGTGCTAGGCTGCTTCTTGCTTAGTATCCCTGCTGAGATGAGCTTTAGCACTGACCAGCAGTTTTGCCAAGGAAGCTGTTCAAAAATAACCTCTGAAAAAACATTCTGACCAATCATTTAGAAAGATGGTTTGTTCGAAGCATCCTGTGGGATGGTGGTAGAAGGTTAACACCACTTTCCATAAGGAAAATTGGATTTGCCTAAGCTTGGGGTCATTTTTTCTGAGCCTCAGATTGGCTCTGAAAATGAGCTGAGTCCTAGGGGAGAGGGAAAGAATTCTGATTATTTTCAAATTGTGCATTATGAAGATTTCAAAGACCCTTTTCTTTCTTTTTCTTTCCCTGGTTTGCATAAATCCTAAAGCTATAAACACGGAGCTTTAAAAGTATACTGCTGCACAGACACTCAAGCTGTATGTCAGATTAATATATTGATTCTGAAACAGCCTATAGATCATCAGCTTGTGGTCTAATGGCTGTGGATTCTCTTTACTGCGCATGTAGATTCTCACTGCACTTTTATTATTTTTTTATAGCAAAAGGGCATCTTAACCCATTATATCTGTTCATAAAGACAGATCTCAATGCTTCATTTATTAAAACAGTGATACAAGTACCTCTAAATAACAAGTGATCAAAATAAATGCTGAGGGAAAGACAAAAAAAAAAATCCAGATAAAATGCAAACAGAAAATGTGAGTTTTCCGGGCTGTACAGCCATGTTTCAGAAGCATTCTCTCCTGAAATTTTGCCCACATCTTTGTCAGGCATCTTCAGAGGAGCCTCTGATGGAGCAATGGGTTAAACCAGGGGTACTCAAACTTTTTAAACAGAGGGCCAGGTCACAGTCCCTCAAACTGTTGGAGGGCCAGATTATAATTTGAAAAAAATAATTAATGAATTCGTACGCACACTGCACATATCTTATTTGTAGTGCAAAAATCACTTAAAAACAATACAAAAAGTAAAACAAAGAACAATTTTTAAAATTATTTTTATTTTATTTAAGTAAACATACATTTGCAAGTGTTTGTTGCATACAGTGCAACACTTTCTATCTATTAATGTTCTATAATCATTTATCTGATAATATATTTTTATTAAAGGGTCACAGTCTACTATCTAAATAATACATAAAAAGATATCATTATTAGTATTTCAATGGGAAGTGTGGGACTGCTTTTGGCTGATTAGATAGGATTGTTGTTGTTGTTGTTGTTGTTGTTGTGTGCTTTCAAGTAATTTCAAACTTAGGATGACCCTGAGCGAAGACCGGGTAAATGACCTTGGAGGGCCATATCCAGCCCCGGGGCATTAGTTTGAGGACCCCTGGGTTAAACCGTTGTGCCGACTGGACTGAAGACTTACAGGTCATAGGTTTGAATCTGGGAGAGCACCCAATTTAAGGTGCAAGTTCTTACCTACAAAGCCCTGAACGGTTTGGGACCAGCCTACCTGCGTGACCGCATCTCCGTCTACGAACCCACGCGTTCACTTCGGTCATCTGGAGAGGCCCTGCTTGTGATCCTGCCTGCGTTGCAAGCATGCTTGGTGGGGACTCAAGACAGGGCCTTTTCTGTGGTGGCCCCCCGACTCTGGAATGCCCTCCCAAAAGATCTTAGACAGGCCCCTACATTGGTAGTCTTCAGAAAGAACTTGAAGACCTGGCTGTTCCGATGTGCCTTCTCAGATTAGGAATCTCCAATACCAAGTCCTAGAAGCACTTTAGTAGAACTAAGATTGCTGCACACTGCACACTGCACTTACTTTATAATCCTGCATACCTCCTGCCACATCAGCACTTTTAATCTTGTACCCATTACTCTGGCCCATCCCAGTTTTATAGTGTCTTGATGTATTGTTTATTGTTTGTTGTTTATACTGCTTAACTGTTTTTAATTTGCTTTAGGTATTGTATTGTTGTATTGTGTTTTGAGGCCTTGGCCTATGTAAGCCGCATCGAGTCCTTCGGGAGATGTGAGCGGGGTACAAATAAAGTAATAATAATAATAATAATAATAATAATAATAATAATAATAAGCTCCCTATGTCAGCTCTAGCTCCCCATGTGGGGACATGAGAGAAGCCTTCCACAAGGATGGTAAAACATCAAAACACCCAGGCATCCCATGGGCAATGTCCTTGCAGATGGCCAATTTTCTCACACCAGAAGTGACTTGCAGTTTCTCAAGTGGCTCCTGACACACACAAAATCCTCAGAGGTTGTGGAGCAATTGCACATTAAATGCTGGCAGAAACAGAGAATCACAGGGAATTCTTTGAATTCCTTTCTATGTGGAAAAGAGGGGTGGTTCCCAGATTGCAGCACCCCTTTTCCTGCTCACATCATTGTCTGAACAGAAGGACTGAACAGCAACCAAGAAGTGGGAGATTTGGTCTGTATGCAGTGTGCCTTTGAATGTGCAAAGGAAGGGATCTATTTATAGAAATCTGAATGAAATAACATAATAACCTCCGTTCTTGAAAGTAATGCAGCTTTAAAAAGAGTAAGGGAAGAAAGAAACACTTGCTCCCTACTGAAACCATTGGAAAGAATGGGAGAGAAGCCTATAGCTGAGCAGCAATGCTACAGATGGTCCCAGGTTTAATCTTCAGCCCAGGAAGGACCTCGCTGGAAATGCCGGAAAGCCCCATCATCCGGAGCCAATCATGCTAGTTTGGAAAGAACAACAGTCCAATGCAAGGCACCTCCATATGCTCCTAAACCCTCCGTGACAGGCCTGTCCTCTTCCATACCTGCCAGGAACAGAGAAATGCAAATGATTTGGCATCATAAAGATGATAGTGGCAGGCAGAAGCCTCTTGTTGTGGAGCCAATTTCAAAAATGCAAAAGAGCGTGTGGTGCAGTGTAATTCACTGAGAGCTTTCTAATGTTTTAAGAAATGCTGTGAGGATGATGCGCCTTGGGAGATAGGGGTGTTATGGGTTAGACCCCCTGAATGCTCTTTATTCCCATTCTTCAATACACTGTATGAAGTGATTTTGTGTGTACCCCAGTATGTAATATTTATCTCTGTCATGGAATCGATTCCAAAAAACACTCTTTTTGTTGTATTTTCTTTCTTTCTGTTCTTATTTTTCTTAAATGGAGTGATCTAGCACACAAAGTGCGAAACTCTGGTCAATGGTGGATTACAAAATGTGTTAGCACAAACACAGAAATGTCAACATGGAAAGATTTTCCTTTATGTTTACTTTTGTTGTTCATTCGTTCAGTCGTTTCCGACTCTTCATGACCTCATGGACCAGCCCACGCCAGAGTTCCTTGTCAGCCGTCACCACCCCCAGCTCCTTCAAGGTCAATCCAGTCACTTTAAGGATCCCATCCATCCATCTTGCCTTGGTTGGCCCCTCTTCCTTTTTCCTTCCCTTTTCCTTCCTTTTTCCTTCCTTTTTCCCCAGCATCATTGTCTTCTCTAAGATTTCCTTTCTTCTCATGATGTGGCCGAAGTACTTCATATTGGCCTCTACTATTCTTCCCTCCAACTTATTTCCTGAAGTATGGACTGGTTGGATCTTCTCGCTGTCCAAGGCACTCTCAGAACTTTCCTCCAACACCACAGTTCAAAAGCACCTATCTTCCTTCGCTCAGCCTTCCCTAAGGTCCAGCTCTCACATCCATAGGTGACTACGGGGAATACCATTGCTTTGACTATGCGGATCTTTGTTGCCAGTGTGGTATCTCTACTCTTCACTATTTTATCGAGATTGGACATTGCTCTCCTCCTAAGAAGTAAGTGTCTCCTGATTTCCTGGCTGCAGTCTGCGTCTGCAGCAATCTTTGCACCTAGAAATACAAAGCCTGTCACTGCCTCCACGTTTTCTCCCTCTATTTCCCAGTTGTCAATCATTCTTGTTGCCACAATCTTGGTTTTTTTGATGTTTAACTGCAACCCAGATTTTGCACTTTCTTCTTTCACCTTGATTAGAAGGCTCCTCAGCTCCTCCTCACTTTTGGCCATCAAAGTGGTGTCATCTGCATATCTAAGGTTGCTAATGTTTCTTCCAGCAATTTTCACCCCAGCCTTGCATTCGTCAAGCCCCGCACATCGCATGATGTGCTCTGCATACAAGTTGAATAGGTTGGGGAGAGTATACAACCCTGCCGTACACCTTTCCCAATCTTGAACCAGTCTGTTGTTCCATGATTAGTTCTTACTGTTGCTACTTGGTCCTTATACAGATTCCTTAGGAGAGAGATAAGGTGATTTGGTAATGTTTGCTGTAGTCCAAGATTTTCCTGCCATTGTTAACCTCATCAACTGGAAGTGAAAATGGTTAAAGATACAAACAATCAACTCCAGGGTGAAAAGCCAGGCAAATGAAATGCTTTCAGTGCATTCCAACTGAATATGTTGGAACTGACACTCAGAAATTATGCCCTTGATTTTTTATTCTACCCAAAAGCTTGAAAATATCACTTTTCTTTTGGACCATAACCTTCAGTGGCCTCCAACTTGCATAAAAATTGCTGGAATTCTGGAATTCAGTTGTGGCTATGCTATCTGGGGTCATAGTTTTAAAAAAGTAAAATTTAAAAAGTAATATTTTTCATTTTGATCCCTTCAAAATATTAGCAGGAAATATGAAATCTATCTTATGAACATTTCCTATCAAATGTACAATATTTAATAATAATAATAATAATAAGTAACACTTTATTTATATTCTGCCCTTCTCCCCGAGGGCACTCAGAGCGGATTACAGCATATAAACAGACACAGGTAAACATTCAATGTCTTGTTACAATGAAATACAATGAGACACAAATACACAGGCAAAGGCTTCTCCTTTCATTTCTGGCTCTGGAGGAGGTGCTTGTCTCCCTTTCCAAGCTGAGGAGCTTGCTTTGTTTTTAGACACCTCCTGGTCATGTGGCCGGCATGATTGCTTGGAGCGTCTTTTTGCCTTTTCCTGCCTAAGCAGTACCTATTGATCTACTTACATTTGCATGTTTTCAAACTGCTAGGTTGGCAGTAGCTAGGATTAACAAAAGGAGCTCACTCCATCCCATGGATTTGAACCGCCAACCTTCAAGTCAGGACATCCGTAGGGATACCAAGGTGCTTGTTTATAAAGCGGTTGTCCTCCAAACTCTGCTATACGCCTGTGAGATGTGGACTGTCTACATACGTCACATGCAATTCCTAGAACGATTCCATCAGAGTTGCCTCTGAAAAATCCTGAAAATCTCTTGGGAAGACAAGCAGACACATGTCAACATGCTAGAAGAAGCAATGACCACCAGTATTGAAGTGATGTTCCTCCGCCATCAACCCCGTTGGACCAGCCACATTGTCCGGATGCCCGACCACCGTCTCCCAAAGCAGTTGCTCTACTCCAAACTCAAGAATGAAAAATGGAATGTTGTTGGGCAGGAAAAGAGATTTAAAGATGGGCTCAAAGCCAACCTTAAAAACAGTGGCATAGACACTGAGAACTGGGAAGACCTTGCCCTTGAGCACTCCAACTGGAGGTCAGCTGTGACCAGCAGTGCTGTAGAATTTGAAGAGGCACGAATGGAGGGCAAAAGAGAGAAATGTGCCAAGAGGAAGGCGCATCAAGCCAATCCCGATTGGGACCACCTTCCTCCTGGAAACCAATGCCCTCACTGCGGGAGAAGATGCAGATCAAGAATAGGGCTCCACAGTCACCTACGTACCCACCGCCAGTACACCGATCTTGGAAGACAATCCTACTCAGACAATGAGGGATCGCCTAAGTAAGTAAACTACAATGCAACATTTCTTCCTTCCCCCAACACACAATATAATTCAAATTGAGGTGGTTTTATGCATGATACAACTACTGCCCAGGTAGCCATTCTTCAGCACTGTCCTCATATTTTGGTTGCCTTGTTTTTATATATGGAACTGGGTGACAGTGTGTAAAAGAAGGTACCTACATTCTATATATAAAATTCCAGGACTGTTGGCCGCTGACTCTGTTCTACACCGAAAAGGATATAGCGGCTCCGAAAATTAGAGGCATATCATCAGTGGCTGTGTCTCTTCATCTGTCCATATTTTCTCATCAAAGATGCATGTGTAACAGTAATTTGTAAGATTGGTAGCTAAACTCTACCAGGTGCCTGAATACAAGAAACCCACAGGAGATATGATTTGTTGTCCAGCACTAAAAGTAAAAATATTTTCTTTGAGTGGCTGCAGGCTGAACTAGTTAAACCTTCACATTATTTTTCTCATGCATCACATGTCTATTTTTAAAAGGCACATAGGTTGGGCATAGTTCCAAACTTCATAGCCCATTGCCCTCTCATGGCACCACAACACAAGACTTGGATTTAGTCATTAAATGCACAGTCACTGCATCACTTGCTTCCACTGCAATGAAGGCTGGTTTCTTTTTTTTCTACTTCCAGAATGCAAAGAGAATAACATTTCCTTACACACCTGTCACACAATAATTACTCACTCTAGCCTATGTTAGTACTGACCATATTCTAACTACTTCAGTGGTGTACCTAGTTTTTCTGCTTCTTTACATGCTTAGGGCAATCCCTGTGTTCCTTGTTGTACTGTTAACAAGCAACTCAGTAAAAGCAGTAAAAATATTTCTTCTAGGCTTGTATTTTATCAAACATTTTTGGAAGGACTATGCTGCCATTTCTGCAGTTGTTGGGTATCAGTATTGTTGTTGTTGTTCATTCGTTCAGTCGTCTCCGACTCTTCGTGACCTTATGGACCAGCCTACGCCAGAGCTCCCTGTCGGCTGTT
This sequence comes from Anolis sagrei, assembly GCF_037176765.1. Classification (NCBI taxonomy): domain Eukaryota; kingdom Metazoa; phylum Chordata; class Lepidosauria; order Squamata; family Anolidae; genus Anolis; species Anolis sagrei. The sequence goes on along the minus strand of NC_090024.1, from coordinate 133,879,108 downwards.
ACCACCCCCAGCTCCCTCAAGGTCAGTCCAGTCACTTCAAGGATGCCATCCATCCATCTTGCCCTTGGTCGGCCCCTCTTCCTTTTGCCTTCCACTTTCCCCAGCATAATTGTCTTCTCTAGGCTTTCCTGTCTCCTCATGATGTGGCCAAAGTACTTCAACTTTGTCTCTAGTATCTTCCCCTCCAGTGAGCAGTCGGGCTTTATTTCCTGGAGGATGGACTGGTTGGATCTTCTCGCAGTCCAAGGCACTCTCAGCACTTTCCTCCAACACCACAGCTCAAAAGCATCGATCTTCCTTCGCTCAGCCTTCCCTAAGGTCCAGCTCTCACATCCGTAGGTGACTACAGGGAATACCATGGCTTTGACTAGGCGGATTTTTGTTGCCAGTCTGATGTCTCTACTCTTCACTATTTTATCGAGACTGGACATTGCTCTCCTCCCAAGAAGTAAGCGTCTTCTGATTTCCTGGCTACAGTCTGCATCTGCAGTAATCTTTGCACCTAGAAATACAAAGTCTGTCACGGCCTCCACGGTTTCTCCCTCTATTTTCCAGTTGTCAATCATTCTTGTTGCCATAATCTTAGTTTTTTTGACGTTTAGCTGCAACCCGGCTTTTGCGCTTTCTTCTTTCGCCTTGATTAGAAGGCTCCTCAGCTCCTCCTCGCTTTCGGCCATCAGAGTGGTGTCATCTGCATATCTGAGGTTGTTAATGTTTCTTCCAGCAATTTTCACCCCAGCTTTGCATTCATCCAGCCCCGCACATCGCATGATGTGTTCTGCATACAAGTTAAAAAGGTTGGGTGAGAGTATGCAGCCTTGCCGTACGCCTTTCCCAATCTTGAACCAGTCTGTTGTTCCGTGGTCAGTTCTGACTGTTGCTACTTGGTCCTTGTACAGATTCCTCAGGAGAGAGACAAGGTGGCTTGGTATGCCCATCCCACTAAGAACTTGCCACAATTTATTATGATCCACACAGTCAAAGGCTTTAGAATAGTCAATGAAGCAAAAGTAGATGTTTTTCTGAAACTCCCTGCCTTTCTCCATTATCCAGCGGATATTGGCAATCTGGTCTCTCGTTCCTCTGCCTTTTCTAAACCCAGCTTGAACATCTGGCAATTCTAAATGGACCAGTACAACCAGAGATATGTCGGGTATCAGTATAGTCAGATGATATCCATGGATTTCATAAAATGGTCATTTAATAATAATAATAATAATAATAATAATAATAATAATAATTTGTCGAAGGCTTTCGTGGCTGGAATCACTGGGTTGATTTGCATACACGGTCCATATTATCACATATTTTATCATGCAAATCCTATTTCATCCCCATCATCCTCTTGGTTAGACCACACCTGGAATATTGTGTCCAATTCTGGGCACCACAATTCAAGAGCGATATTGACAAGCTGGAATGTGTCCAGAGGAGGGCGACTAAAATGATCAAGGGTCTGGAGAACAAGCCCTATGAGGAGTGGCTTAAGGAGCTGGGCATGTTTAGCCTGAAGAAGAGAAGGCTGAGAGGAGATATGATAGCCATGTATAGGTATGTGAGAGGAAGCCACAGGGAGGAGGGAGCAAGTTTGTTTTCTGCTTCTTTGGAGACTAGGATGCGGAACAATGGCTTCAAACTACAAGAGAGGAGATTCCATCTGAAAATGAGGAAGAACTTCCTGACTGTGAGAGCCGTTCAGCAGTGGAACTCTCTGCCCCAGAGTGTGGTGGAGGCTCCTTCTTTGGAGGCTTTTAAACAGAGGCTGGATGGCCATCTGTCAGGGGTGATTTGAATGTAATATTCCTGCTTCTTGGCAGGGGGTTGGACTGGATGGCCCATGAGGTCTCTTCCAACTCGTTGATTCTATGATTCTTCTATCTTTTGTGCAGAACTCTGCTCTGTCTTCTATTAGCCACAGCTGTACATTTATTTTTTAAAAATAGTTTATTTTAGAGTCTTAGGCCCCTTCTACACTGCCATATAAAATCCAGATTATCTGTTTTGAACTGGATTATATAGCAGTGTAGACTCATATAATCCAGTTCAAGGCACATAATGTGGATTATCCGCTTTGATAATCCACATTATGTGCTCATGTCAGGAGCAAATTGAGAAACTGCAAGTTGCTTCTGGTGTGAGAAAATTGGCTGTCTGTAAGGATGTTTTGAACTGGATTATATAGCAGTGTGGACTCATATAATCCAGTTCAAGGCACATAATGTGGATTATCCGTTTTGATAATCCACATTATGTGCTCGTGTCAGGAGCAAATTGAGAAACTGCAAGTTGCTTCTGGTGTGAGAAAATTGGCTGTCTGTAAGGATGTTGCCCAGGGAATGCCTGGATGTTTTACCATCCTGTGGGAGGCTTCTCTCATATCCCTGGATGAGAAGCTGGAATTGACAGATGGGAGAATTATATGGCATTGCAGAAGGACTTTAGTTTTCCTCTTGATTGGTCTCCACTCCAGTGTTCCAGAATATTTCAACATTAAAATGGGACAGTTATACAGTAAGGCTTGGTCTGGCTGCTGTACAGACCATAGAATATTCGCTGTTGAATTGTGAATCTAATCTGAAAAAGAAACAGATCCTAGAGCCATGAACACTGTTGGTTTCATAATCCTGAATGTATGAAACTTCATATAATGTATTGTCGAAGGCTTTCATGGCCGGAATCACTCAGTTCTTGTGGGTTTTTTCGGGCTATATGGCCATGTTCTAGAGGCATTTCTCCTGACGTTTCGCCTGCATCTATGGCAGGCTTCCTCAGAGGTCTGCTGGAGCTGGGAAAAAAAGGGGTTTATATATCTGTGGACTGACCAGGGTGAGACAAAAGGCTTTTGTAAGTTGGGCTAGGTGTGAATCTTTTCAACTGACCACCTTGATTAGCATACAATGGGCTGACTGTGCCTGGAGCAAACTCTTAATGAAAGGTGATTAGATGTCCCTGCCTGTTTTTCTCTCTGCTGTTTTAATTTTAGAATTTTTTAATACTGGTAGCCAGATTTTGTTCATTTTCATGGTTTCTTCCTTTCTGTTGAAATTGTCCACATGTTTGTGGATTTCAATGGCTTCTCTGTGTAGTCTGACATGGTGGTTGTGAGAGTGGTCCAGCATTTTTGTGTTCTCAAATAAAATGCTGTGTCCAGGTTGGTTCATCAGGTGCTCTGCTATGGCTGATTTCTCTGGTTGGAGTAGTCTGCAGTGCCTTTCATGTTCCTGGATTCTTGTTTGGGCAATGCTGCGTTTGGTGGTCCCTATGTAGACTTGTCCACAGCTGCATGGTATACGGTAGACTCCTGCAGAGGTGAGAGGATCCCTCTTGTCCTTTGCTGAACGTAGCATTTGTTGGATTTTCTTGGTGGGTTTGTAGATTGTTTGTATGTTGTGTTTCCTCATCAGCTTTCCTATGCGATCAGTGGTTCCCTTGATGTATGGCAGGAACACTTTTCCTCTGGGTGGATCTTCATCTTTATTCTTGTGGCTTGTTCTTGGTCTTTCCGCTCTTCTGATGTCTGAGGTGGAATATCCATTGGCCTGTAGAGCCCAGTTGAGGTGGTTCAGTTCCTCTTGGAGGAGGTGGGGTTCACAGATTCTTTTTGCACGGTCTGCCAAGGCTTTAATGGTGCTTCTTTTTTGACTTGGGTGATGGTTGGAGTTTTTATGTAGATATCTATCTGTGTGTGTGGGTTTTCTGTAAACGGTGTGACCCAATTGTTGATCTGGTTTACGGATGACTAGGACATCTAGAAAAGGCAATCTTCCTTCCTTTTCTTTTTCCATAGTGAACTGGATGTTAGGGTGGATGCTGTTAAGATGTTCCAGGAACCTGTTGAGTTCTTCTTCTCCATGGCTCCAAATGGTGAAAGTGTCATCCACATATCTGAACCATATAGTGGGCTTTTTGGTTGCTGTTTCAAGAGCTAGTTTTTCAAATTGTTCCATGTAGAAGTTAGCTATGACTGGGCTGAGAGGGCTCCCCATAGCTACTCCATCTTTCTGTTCGTAGAATTCATTGTCCCACTGAAAATAGCTGGTGGTGAGGCAATGGTGAAACAGCGCCGTGATGTCTTCTGGGAACCTCTGGTTGATGAGTGCCATGGTGTCTGCAACTGGGACCATGGTAAATAGAGACACCACATCGAAGCTGATCAGTATGTCATTTGTATTTAGCTTGAGATTGCTGATTTTTTCAATGAAGTGGGCTGAGTCCTTGATGTAGTGTGTTGTGAGCCCAATGTGGCTTTGTAACTGTGCAGCAAGAAATTTGGCTAAGTCAGCAATCTCAAGCTAAATACAAATGACATACTGATCAGCTTCGATGTGGTGTCTCTATTTACCATGGTCCCAGTTGCAGACACCATGGCACTCATCAACCAGAGGTTCCCAGAAGACATCACGGCGCTGTTTCACCATTGCCTCACCACCAGCTATTTTCAGTGGGACAATGAATTCTACGAACAGAAAGATGGAGTAGCTATGGGGAGCCCTCTCAGCCCAGTCATAGCTAACTTCTACATGGAACAATTTGAAAAACTAGCTCTTGAAACAGCAACCAAAAAGCCCACTATATGGTTCAGATATGTGGATGACACTTTCACCATTTGGAGCCATGGAGAAGAAGAACTCAACAGGTTCCTGGAACATCTTAACAGCATCCACCCTAACATCCAGTTCACTATGGAAAAAGAAAAGGAAGGAAGATTGCCTTTTCTAGATGTCCTAGTCATCCGTAAACCAGATCAACAATTGGGTCACACCGTTTACAGAAAACCCACACACACAGATAGATATCTACATAAAAACTCCAACCATCACCCAAGTCAAAAAAGAAGCACCATTAAAGCCTTGGCAGACCGTGCAAAAAGAATCTGTGAACCCCACCTCCTCCAAGAGGAACTGAACCACCTCAACTGGGCTCTACAGGCCAATGGATATTCCACCTCAGACATCAGAAGAGCGGAAAGACCAAGAACAAGCCACAAGAATAAAGATGAAGATCCACCCAGAGGAAAAGTGTTCCTGCCATACATCAAGGGAACCACTGATCGCATAGGAAAGCTGATGAGGAAACACAACATACAAACAATCTACAAACCCACCAAGAAAATCCAACAAATGCTACGTTCAGCAAAGGACAAGAGGGATCCTCTCACCTCTGCAGGAGTCTACCGTATACCATGCAGCTGTGGACAAGTCTACATAGGGACCACCAAACGCAGCGCCCAAACAAGAATCCAGGAACATGAAAGGCACTGCAGACTACTCCAACCAGAGAAATCAGCCATAGCAGAGCACCTGATGAACCAACCTGGACACAGCATTTTATTTGAGAACACAAAAATGCTGGACCACTCTCACAACCACCATGTCAGACTACACAGAGAAGCCATTGAAATCCACAAACATGTGGACAATTTCAACAGAAAGGAAGAAACCATGAAAATGAACAAAATCTGGCTACCAGTATTAAAAAATTCTAAAATTAAAACAGCAGAGAGAAAAACAGGCAGGGACATCTAATCACCTTTCATTAAGAGTTTGCTCCAGGCACAGTCAGCCCATTGTATGCTAATCAAGGTGGTCAGTTGAAAAGATTCACACCTAGCCCAACTTACAAAAGCCTTTTGTCTCACCCTGGTCAGTCCACAGATATATAAACCCCTTTTTTTCCCAGCTCCAGCAGACCTCTGAGGAAGCCTGCCATAGATGCAGGCGAAACGTCAGGAGAAATGCCTCTAGAACATGGCCATATAGCCCGAAAAAACCCACAAGAACTGAACTTCATATAAGTTTCCGAGCTGTATACTTTGATTCTTGTTCCTCTTATGTGAATTCCCTCGACACTGAAAGAGACAAGGGCAACATAAGTTGCCTGGAGCATCAAAATGTTCTCCAACCCCTTAGGCTACAGAAAACTGTTTTCTTTGGTTAATGCCTGGACAAGCCATCAAAAACAGTCAATGCAGCTCAGGTATTTAATTGATTTTCCATATGATAGTCACTTTTCAGGAAGAAGAAATAATCCAATCTAGTTTATATTTTGAAAACCTTCTGTGTCCCCTTTTCACAGGAAGGAAGAACTCTAGAATATTAAATACTTAGAGCGAAGAAAGAATGCTAACATATCACACAGTCCAAAAAGCAGAGACAGAGAACAATAGGCAATGACAAATGCCAAGTAGTAGGAGAAAATAGGTCTATACAGGATGCGATGGTAATAATGTGTTTTTGGCAGTGTTGGCATATCTATATGTACAAAATGAATGTCTGAGAGGTGGATCTTGCCTTTAAGAAACTCCACCTACCCCTTGACAGAACAACAGGTGATATGACAGTGAGCATGGATGAAAAGACCGGGCTGTGGCACAGCTAGTTAGTAGCCAGCTGCATTAAATCACTACTGACTGAGAGGTCAGAAGTTCGAAGCCAGCCTGGGTTGGAGTAAGCTCCCACACATTAATAGCCTAGCTACCTGTTGACCTGGGCAGCCCAAAAGACAGTTGCATCTGTCAAGTAGGAAATTTAGGTACCGCTATATGCGGGGAGGCTAATTTAACTAATTTACGACACCTTAAAACCTTCCAGCAGCATGCAGAAGAATGAGGAAGTACTCCATCAAAGGACCTGGTGTCACAAGTGGATGGTGAAGTGGCAGCTCCCTCTGTGGCCAGAACCAAGCATACCCTTATGAAGCCAGAAAAAGCTGGAATGTTAAATTGCCTCTGTGTCTGTTTATATATGTTGTATGTCTAAATGGCATTGAATGTTTGTCATGTATATGTGCATTGTAATCCACCCTGAGTCCCCTGCGAGGTGAGAAGGGCATAAAATATAAATACTGTAAATAAATAAGCAAATAAATAAATAAATAAATAAATAGAGTAGGAGGTCTAAACTTCATGGCCCAACACCAACCCATCCAACTGAGGAAGTTTTAATGGCAGACCAACTTTTCTGGGTGGGCAGTTCTCATGAGCTGTCTTCCGATGTGATATACTACTGTATTTATTTCAAATGAACTTCTTTCATTTGATTATACATGACTATAAGCATACATTTGTATGTTTTTACTTGAGTGATATGGAAATTGAAGGATCTTGGGTAGAAACAGATACTGAGGGAAGGATCTAATCATTCTCAAAAGAGATGGAAAAAGATAGGAACTGGGGAAATAAGTGTTTGCTTAATAAGAAATGAGGAAACAGCAAGGGAGGGGAGTTTGAAGCTATATGTTGATGGGAAGGAAGTGGTTATCATTACTTGGATTTAAAGTAAGGAGAACTCAAAGGGCCTTATTGCTTGGTTGGTCACAGATAATTGTAAAGATACTGTGGACTGAGCCAGTCTCCCTAAAATTAGGAAATTTGGAGCTATCATTTTTAAAATAATAATAATAATAATAATAATAATAATAAAAGACTTACTTCAATGAGAGAAAGAATCATCATGAAGAGGGTCAAGACCTGGAAAGCAAGGATCAACTTTCTGTGTTCAAATATTGTAATTGTATATTGTCTGCTGTGTTTATTTATACTGTTTCTTGTATTTTATTTTATTTTTTAATATTTTATTGCTGTATTCTTATGTTGTACATTTGCATTGTTGGATTGCTGGGCTTGGCCGCCCCAAGTGCCCTTGGGGAGATGATGGTGGGGTATAAATAAATTATTATTATTGGATTGTTGTAGGTTTTTTTGGGCTATATGGCCATGGTCTAGAGGCATTCTCTCCTGACGTTTCGCCTGCATCTATGGCAAGCATCCTCAGAGGTAGTGCCTTGTTCCTTTTGCCTAGTTCCAACAGACCTCACTACTTCTGAGGATGCTTGCCATAGATGCAGGCGAAACGTCAGGAGAGAATGCTTCTAGCCCAAAAACCCAGTGACAATACAGAAAAAAAGGCAAGGAAGAGGGAGGGAAGGAAGGGGAAAAAGAAAGAGAGAGAGAGAGAGAGAGAAGGAAGCATGGAAGCCAAGAGCAAAGGGAGGGAGGGAGGGAGGAAGTAGAAGGAAAAGAAAAAGGGGGAAGGAAGGAAAGTGGTAGAGAAGGAAAGAAGAAAAGGGAAGGAAGGAAGGAAGGAAGGAAGGAAGGAAGGAAGGAAGGAAGGAAGGAAGGAAGGAAAAGGAGGGAAGGAAGGAGGTAGAGAAAGGAGAAGGAAAAGAAAAAGGGGAAGGAAGGAAAGTAGTAGAGAATGAAGGAAGGAGAGATGGAAAGAAGAAAAGGGAAGGAAGGAAGGAAGGAAGGAAGGAAGGAAGGAAGGAAGGAAGGAAGGAAGGAAGGAAGGAAGGAGTGAAAGAGGGAGGGAAGGTTGGCCACAGCAAGGCGTGGCAGGTACAGCTAGTTACCAAATAAAAACAAAACAGCAAAAATATTATTTTTTTAAAGACCACATTAAAATATCCCTTAAAAACTTTTGAAACAATTTGAACACAATCCTAAAATAATTTTTGGAAGTTTAAAAGAGTCACTTAGAACAATACTGTTTTGGCTGACTGCCATAAGCTGAAAAGAGATGGAGCCAACCTCACTTTCTTAGGGAGGGTATTCCACAGTCAAGGATCTGCTACAAAGAAAGCCCGGTAGATGTTTTCATGAAGTGCTGGGACATGCAGCAGAGCATACTCTGAAGATCTCAAACTTGTGTAGGCCCATATGAGAAGAGGCAGTCATTCATATTCTAGCTCCAAATTGTTTAGGGCCTTATAGGCCAAGCCAGCACCTTGAATTGATCTTGAAAGCAGTGCTGTGCTTGTAAAACCAGTCTCTAAAATGTATACCTGACACCAGTCTGGCATTTTGCACTAGCTGCAGATTCCAAGCCCTTTTCAAGGACACATAGCTCACATTACAGTAGTCTAATCGAGAAGTAACTAAGATACAAACCACTGTGGCTAGATCTGCCTTCCCCAGAAAGAGTGCAGGTGACACACCAGCTAAAGCTGGGCAGATGCACTCCTCATCCAGAACAGGCTGTGAACTTAATCTGAAGACTGATTTAGTAGCAATTCTGTCTTGTCTACATTAAACCTCTGTTCACCCACATACAGTCTTTTACCATATCCAGTACTTCTGTAACCTTTTTGGCTTCACTTGTAAAGGAGAGATAGATCTGATTATTAGCATACTGATGACACCCAACTTCAAAGCCCTGGATGAACTCTCCCACCAACGTCAATAGATCTTTAAAAGTATAGGGGATGTTTTTGACCCTTTTGGAGACTCATGGGCTAATGGTTAAAAGGGGAAACAGAAGTCCCCTAGCACCACTCTCTGAACATTTAGCTCAGAAATATTAGAGTCACTGCATGTCAATGTCCCCAGGTTTGTAACAGCTAAACAACCCAGAAGAATGTCATGGCTGTTAGTATCAAATGCCACTGAAATATCGAGCAGGAACAATTCTCCATTGAACTCCCAATATAGGTCATTTACAAAGGCAACTAAAGTTGTTGCTGTTTCATAACCATTCCAGAACCTGGACTGGAATGAACCCAGATGATCCATGTCATCCATGAAAGTGTGAGGTTCTTTTTCCACTACTTATGCTAAGACTTTACCAAAAAGGAGGAGAGGCCTGAGATATACAGGCATATACCTTGGACTTACAAATGGCTTCTAGTTAAGAATGGGGTGAGACAAAGGAAGTGATAGAAGTCTACTCCTGGGAAATTCACTCCTGAAAGACTTATCATGAAGAAAAGGTGTCTCCAATGGAGCTTTCTCCCCAATCATTGTTTCCACAACAAGCATTTATTTCCAAAATCCAATTATCACAGAGACTGAAAGTGAGGTAAAGTCTTCTGAAAAACTTCTTACTCATTAAGAATTGTACTATTTGATTCATAGTGCTTTTTTAACAGTGATTAACACTTATCTGTGGGATCAGTCTTTTGGAGAATAGTGCAGTGCAATAACAGATTTGGAATACGTTCAGCTTGGACTACGATTATGGATGTGTGACTTTAATATGGAATGGAATGTTTTTAAATGTTTAATTTGTATTAATTTAATTTTAATATTAATATTACTGGAATTGTATGTGTTTTAAGTCATTGACTAATTGCCTATATGTAAGCCACCTTGAGTTCCCTTCAGGGTAGAGAAAGGCAGGGTATGAATAAATAACACCAAATTGATTGGAGATGAGCAAAAAGATGATAGCTAACATAAACTAGAAATAATTTATTGACTGTAAGAGCTGTTTAATAGTAAACCAAACTGCTTCAGATGGTGGTGGACTCCCTTTTGGAGGATTTTAGACAAAGGCTGGGTGGCTGTCTCTCAAGAATGCTTCAGTTGTGTTTTCCTGCATAGCAAGAACTAGATAGGCTGTCGGAACCCAGATGCCTTAAAGAGACAGACACAGGAGTATGTCCAAAACAATAGTTTATTAAAGCAAAGCAAATAAGACTCAGAGACACTTGCTTCTGGTCAAAACTCAAAGTTAGTAGCAATTTCTAGCTTGTAAAAAAACCTCAGAAAATAATCCGGTTTAAACTGGCAAAAAACCCGGATTAAACAAGAGTTCTTCCAAAGCACACCAAAATCACACAGTTCAAGGAAAACAAACAAACAAAGAGCCGTGAGGAGGAGCCGTTGTACAGTTGCAGTCCAAAGTCGAAGAAATCCCAGTTGAAGGTTTCCAAAGTCCACAAGGAAGCGTCGTCATCAAAAGCAGTCCAAAGTCAAGGAGAGGGAAAATCTGCACTTACGAGAATCCAAGTTGGTTGATACATGAAGCAAACAGCAACCTGCAGATTCAGGACCCAAGCCCAACAGGAAAGCGGCAGTGACAAGACCCAAGGCACAAAACCAACGCTTGGCCTACTGCAAAGTTCTATCATTCCAGTGTCTACATTTATCTTACAGCTCATCATCCGATGATGAGCTGCCCTCCACCCCATCCTCATCAATCTCAGCTGGCTTAGCTTCCACAACTGAACACCAACGTCCATCCCTCCAACTCTTCCACCTCTTGTCAAGACTTAGGTCTCCCAATGAATCCACAGTATCCCCTGATTGCCAATCCCCACCACCCGAAAACCCCACAAAAGTGTCACTAGACGTTGGTTGACTGCACAAATTCTACTCCTACTACCTGTTGCAGCGTTGCCAACAGACTCTACTACAACATCGGTCTTCCAGTCTCTTCCTTCTCTATGATTCTAACTAATTTCTGGAACAGTTATTGAACTTTCATTAGAATTATATACCTTCCATTTCGTGGACCTTTCCCTTACTGTCCTGAGATCCCCTTTTAAAAATAGTTTGAGAAATCCAAGTAAATAGACTCATTCCAAAATAACCAATTCTCAATGCCACTGACCAAGAGTATGACTAGCTCAGAGGCCATTGAGTAGGATACCAGAATTCTAAGATTCTGGTCTTGCCTATGAAAATGAGGAAAATAAAGCAAAAATCTAAAAAGTGGGGGAAGTTTTGTACAGGCAGTCCCCGAGTTATAAACATCTGACTTATAAATGACTCGTAGTTAAGAACGGGGTGAGACAACAGGAAGTGAAAGAAATCTACCCCTCAGAAGGGAAATTCACTCCTGTAAGAGTTATCATGAGGAAAAGGTGTCTCAATTGAAGTTGTATCCCCAATCTTTGTTCCTACAACAAGCCAACATTTTCAAAATCCAATTTTCACAGGGACAAAACGTGAGATGAAATCTTCTGAACAGGGGCACAGAGAGCAAAACAAACACCACAGGGGTTTTATCCTTCCCCATGTTATCCAAAGCTTGTGTGTGTGTGTGTATGGCAGAAGTTACACTTAAAATGTACCTGTTCCAAGTTATGTACACATTCAACCTAAGAACAAACCTACAGAACCTAACTTGTTCATAACTTCCGGACTACTTGTAATGGCTCTTTAACTATTGAGTCACAGCTGATAAGACTAAACTAAGGTAGCAGATGCTGCCCTCGCTACTGCAGGGTAGGATATAAAATGGGTCTTTGTCTACCATAACTACCGAAGTGCTTCTTTGCTCAGTGCTCCTCAGAAAACCAAGCAGTCCATGCTCTGCACCAAAGTAAAGGATGCTTGGATGTAATTGTGTCAACCCTTATTCCACAGATCAACCAGTTTGTCAACAGATTTACCAACTCTAATGCACAATATTCCCAAGAACATTCAGGAATACTTTGGGATCCGTTAATCTCTGGGGATAGGCCATTTTCATTGGTTTCATTGGTTTCCGCCCCTGCAGAGGTTAAGAATCCCAGCAAATATGAGGTTAATGGGAACTGAGGTTTTTATACAACAGCAGCCTTTACTTTTTAGAGTACAGTACTTGCCAATGAATGTACGAGGTGCTTATCACACTGGGTTTCTTATTAACAATTATCCTGGAAATTCCAGATAACATGGTCATAATAAATTGAAATATGCAATTTATTAGAAGTAATAACTTTGCACTTTTCGTAGGGTAGACATACAAATCTACGTGGAAGTGGAATCCTCCATTTTGGATTTACTTCTCCACTCTTTTGCCTATGTTTTCTTTGAGAAGGGGGGAGACACTGCCCTATTGTTGGTTTTGTTGCTTAACATTGGGATCAGTGTTCTTGAAGAGAAAGATCACCATAATCACATTCTCTTGAAGATTTGATGGCACCATTTTTGAACTGGCCATAGCTTCCCTATGCCTTAAATTGCATGATTAACCACCATCAATGAACCCAAAAGAAAAAAACAGCACTCATATGAAAATCACAACATGCCTGTATACTGCTATATAATACAGTTTGAAACTGCATTATATGGTCAGTATAGATTTATATATCACTGTTCAATGCAGTTAAATTGCATTACATGAGTCTACTCTAGGTAAAGGTTTTCCCCTGACATTAAGTCTAGTCATTTCTGACTCTGGGGGTTGGTACTCATCTCCATTCCTAAGCCGAAGAGCCGGCATTGTCCATAGACACCTCCAAGGTCATATGGCCAGCATGACTGCATGGAGTGCCATTACCTTCCCACTGGAGCAGTATCTATTAATCTACTCATATTTGCATGTTTTCAAACTGCTAGGTTGGCAGAATCTGGGCCTAACAGTGGGAACTCACTCCTCTCCCCGAATTTGAACTTTGGTCAGCAAGTTCAGCAGCTCAGAAGTCTACTCTACACTGACCATATAATGCAATTTTAAACTGCCTCTCAACAAAAGTCGCAATTGACGCCAAAATACAACCCCATCTGAGCTCTGCAAGTGCAGCGGATTTTTAAAATGAAGAATGTTTGAGGATTGGGACATTTGTAGAGATACCATATGTTGGTATTCAAATTGAAGGCACCTAAGCCAATATTCTAACACACCTTAAACCATTCAACAATAGTGATCACAGCAAAGTTAGCATGATCCATGCTGTAAAGTAACCTGTTGCTACTTTTAAGTTATAATTTTAGTAGCATCCTACCTGTCTTACATACCCTAAAGGCACCAAATCTTTTAAGCTAAGTAAAGTTAACGCTGGTAAGTACTTGGATAAGAGCCTGCCAAGAAATACCAGCTGCTGTGAGATACATTTCAGAGGAAGGAATTGGCAAAAACTACTTCCAAATACTCCCTGCCTAAGAAAGCTGTATGAAATTCGTGGGGTCACAAAAATTGGCAGATGACTTGAAGGCACATACACATACAAGGAAAGCTATCAAGAAAGATGCCTGTGGCAACATCTCTGAAAGAGCTGACATCTCAGCTAATAACATTATGTTGGTGTGTTTTAATGGGAGCTGGGATGATGAGAATTCAACAAGGGCTTGAATGGAGAGTCTATAGCCACAAACCAGGAATCTGCTAATTTAAACAAATCTGTTTAAATTAGCAGATTCTGAAAGTTTTAAATAGAGACAAAGAACTAATTTGTGGAAATTAATTTATTTTAAAGTAAAGGTAAAGGTTTCCCCTTGACATTAAGCCTAGTCGAGTCTGACTCGGGGGGGGGGGGGGGGTGCTCATCTCCATTTCTAAGCCGAAGAGCTAGTGTTGTCCGTAGACATCTCCAAGGTCATGTGACTGCATGGAGTGCCGTTACCTTCCCGCCGGAGTGGTACCTATTGATTTACTCTCATTTGCATGTTTTTGAACTGCTAGGTTGGCAGAAGCTAGGGCTGACAGCAGAAGCTCACGCCGCTCCCCGGAAACAAACCTGCTGGCATAACTGCATGGAGCACTGTTACCTTTCCAGTGAAGTGGTACCTACTGATCTACTCACATCTGCATGTTTTTGAACTGCTAGGTTGGCAGAAGCTGGGGCTAATGATGGGAGCTCACCCCGCTCCCTGGATTCGAACTGTCGACCTCCAGGTCAGCAAGTTCTGCAGCTTAGTGGTTTAACCCACCGTGCCACCACCCATCTTCCTTCACTGTGTCACCCAACGCAACTCAAAACAAAGTACGTGACAAGCAACAAAAGGATGCAAGATAAGCAACAGATATAAGTAAATAAGATACCACATTAAAACAAAATAAAATAATTTTAAAATTATTATCTCATGCTATAGATTTTCCTAGAAACCTGAAAGAAAGCAGGAATCTGATAGAATTCTCTTTTTTCTGGCCTATATATATGTGTGTGTGTTTAAATACACCTTACTGTGAAGTCTTTGTTTTTAATGTTTTTATATAACGGAAATGCTGTTAAGTCCCGAGTGGAATCAGCAGGAAAAACCAGAGACACATCTCAATGGGCTCAAAGATTACTGTTTTATTATAGCGAAAGCCTAATGCACATCTCACTCCCTTTTCCTGATCACCTGCTAACAGCTTTTTAAAAAACCTTGAGCATAGTTCACATTTCCTTTTGTCCAGCTAATGGAATGAAATTTTCTGTCTCTATAATTTGATTTCAAATTGGTATGTATGGGTCCTAGATAGTATATAGAGCTTGTAATATTATGCATTTTTATCATAAGATTGTGTGATATCTTTTTTAATGTTTTTATACAACCCATGAAGAAAGCCACAAACACACACACACACAAATATATAGAGAGATAGAGATAGTGATAGTGAAAGAGATAGTGATAGAGATATAAATAAAAAGTAAATGTTTGTTTGTGGGATTAACATAACTCAAAAACCACTGGACGAACTGACATGAAATTTGGACACTATACCCCTAACAGACCAATGAGTGACCATCACTCTTTAAAAAAAAACCCAAAACAGCAGAAAGGACTTAAAAACCCAAAACAGCTAAATGACAAAAAGCTAAATGATGACACAGAAAAAAGGGGAAGGAAGAGAGAGAGAGGGAGGGAGGGAGGAAGGAAGGAGAGAAAGAAAGAAAGAAAGAAAGAAAGAAAGAAAGGAGGAAAGAAAGAAGGAAAGAGCAAAGGAAAGCGGTAGAGAAGGGAGGAGAGAAAAAGGGAAGGAAAAGAAAAGGGGGAAGGAAGGAGGTAGAGAAGGAGGGAAGGAAAGAAGAAAAGGAAAGAAAGGGAGGGAGGAAGGAAGGAGGGAAAGGAGAGAAAGAGGGAGGGAAGGTTGGCCACAGCAATGCATGGTGGGTACAGCTAGTGTGTATGTGTGTGTGTATATATATTTTTTTAAAAAAACCTTTATTTATATCCCGCTACCATTTCTCAAGGGACTCGGTGCGACTTACATGAGGCCGAGCCCACAATACATCAATAATAAAAGCAATAACAACAAATAATACAAAACTATAAAATAAAACTCATAACAAAAATAAGCAATAAACATTAACAGTAACACAACGACATTTAAAACGTATGGCTGGGCCAAATGTAATAATTAAAATTTAAAGATAAAGCTGAGCATGAACGGATGAAATGTGAACTAGGATAGAGTTTTCAGAGAGGGATGGGGCAAACCAAACATGTTGGCCTTTCTCTATAATCAAGAAGCCAACAATGAAGCACTTTGAGATGTATCTCCAGTTTTTTCCTATCCATTCCTTTGGGTACTTTGTGGTTGTTATGTCTTTTGTAAGCCTTAGGTGACCTGCTTCTGGAGAAATTGAATTTTGGGTTAATGCATCAGGCCCCTGAAAATTCAAGATGCTCAGAAGTGGCATGTACATGTGTTATCAATACAGACTGTGGCCAGCTGTGATCTTTGTGAAAACCATATTGTGTGTGAGTGTCTGCACATGTGAGCAGAACTGCACATTTACACTCAATTTATAATAGCAGTGAGTGGGTATAATAGGGTATAATAGATCTCATATAATTAGATCTGCATGTATCAAGCATTCGCCATTTAACTAAACCTGTGCATATTACCTTGGGGTAGATAGAAAGGGTGAGTCTCCTGTTCCCCCGCTCCAACGTTAAAAGGGGGGGGGGCACTGGCAGCATCAGATATGTGGCTACTCTTTCAAGTTGCCTCTAATGCATTTCTAATCCCTAGTTATCAATGCAGTCTGTCAGAAGCTTGTCTCACAAACTCTGTTCCTTGTCTTCTTTGGTACTCAGCCCTGCTTTTTGGGAGGCTTCTGACAACATCGCTTCTATGGTTCTTTCTAAAAACTTTTCTTACCACCAGAACTTGTCTCCTGCTGTGTCTTTCACATGCTACTTTTTGTTGTTGAGATGATAAATATATTATGTGATCTAAACAATACCATCCTGCTTATCTTCCTGTAGATCTGCATCTTTACTGCAACATTTGGTGGGGCAGCAGAAGATTTGGACTCACTTGGCCTTTTTTTTTTCTTTTTGATAACTTATCACCTACTGCTATATTGGTTCCCTTCAATCCTCTAATTCTGCAGGAAGTTTCTAAGGAGTCCTTCCTCTATGGACCTTAGCAAACAGTCTTGGAGCTCTGTTTTCATGTGCTTGGTAAATGGACCCCCACAAGAACCCTATAGAGGCCATCAGATGATGTCAAAGCACTTCCAGTGGGACTCCATGGCACTCAATTTCCCAAGCTTATGGAAGTGAAGCATGGAGTCAGGTGTCAATCAACTCCTGGTAAAGACAGAGTAAAGTGAGAAGACAGAGAAAGTTGGAGTAAGCATGTGGAATTGTTGGACATCCCTGGAGATGGGGAAAGATGGGAGGAAATGGGTTAAGATGGTTCCCTCCACTTTTTCCCATTTTCCCCGTCCTTCTCCCCACTTTGTCTGATGAGGTCCTATGTCAGAAGCTTCGCCCCTCAAATACCAGCAGAGCGTTAATCAACAGTCTGACGTCAAGCTGATAGTCCAACAAAGATGCAAACCTTAGCAGGATGCACAACAGAGAAACCCAATGTCCATTCCAGGGCTGTAACCTGAATACAAGGTTGAATCAGAATCAGTAAACCAGAATCAACAAGTCTGAGGTCATAGCTTCTAAAATTGATGTTGCAACCAGCAAAAAAGTGTCATCCTTGAGCTCCTCAAATCCTAAGTTCACAGATGTTACGTGTTGCTGGCTTGTTTCTTGGCTAATCTTGAGGACCTGCGCATCCGAGACCTCTCTCTTCACAGGTCCACAAAAGCTGGAACAGTTAACTGTTCCTCAGCCTGCTCAGAGGAACTCGCTTGCACTTGTTCTGCAGGCTGTGAAGTAATAACTCCTTCCATAAGTGCTCCTTCAAAGCTTGGCTGAAGAAGCTGCTGGGCAGCGTTGAGCTCCAGCTCTACTGCTGAGCCTTCCACCAGCATTTCCTCCTCATAATTTTCCAAGCTATCCATGGCATACTAGCTCATTGGGCAATTACTAATACCTCTCAACAACTAAATGAGTCTCAAAACATTACTGAAACTTAAAGGACAGGCAAGATGAAGTCAGTGACTATATTGAATCCAAGAAAAGGATCACTATCTGTGACTGAAGTAAATGGCAGCAGAGATAACAAATGGTGCCATCCAGCCAAATTTGAATACATTTAACTTACATTAAATTCAATGGGAGAGAGTAAAGCTCATTGTAAATGCTTCCTTCTACACAAGTAGGACTCCAGAGGGTTTAAACTAGATCTGGATTGTGTCCAAGACAGTTAATTATAGGAGTATGTTAATGAACATTAAGTTCACACAGTGAGGAAAATTTATTTCGTGTTCCCAGCTAAACCAAAGCATCTTGACTCTGAGTACAGATACACTGATTCCATAGCATTTAGCCAATGGTGATTCAATGCTATGGAATCATGTGAATTGCAGTTTTGCAAGGTCTTTATCCTTCTCTGTCAAACTGCTGATGTCTCACTTAACCACAAATCACTGGATTCCACAGTATTGAGCTGTCAGTTAAAGTGGTATCAAACTACATTAATTCTACAGTGTAGATGCACTCTTACTGGGATTTACACAGCTGTTGACTGAACAATTGATTTACTGGGAGGAATAATTGGAGTTAAAGCCATTTATTTTCAATAATTCTCGGGATATCTATATATTAATAAACTTAGGGAATGCAGAACATTAAACTTTAGAAATCCTTATCGTGAATCCAGCATGTAGTTAGGATAATTGTATTATGAATACACATCAAGATGTCCCAGGATACCCACTTTCCCACTTTATCTCTCAAGGACAAGGCAAAAATATAAGGAGATTCTGTAGTAGATCAGGTTTAAATGTGGATAAGTTTTTCCTCACTGAACATCCTGATGGCTATATGCCTCCATGTGCTTCTGAGTAGTAGTTCCTGAGGAAGAGCAATAGAAGAATTCTACTACATTTCTTGTCTAGTTGTGGGCTTTCCATGGGTACCTGGTTAGCCACCATGAATACAAAAGCTGGACTAGAAGGCATATACTTAGACCCATCATAGTTTTTATGTTCTTAGGTAAAAAAAAAAAAAGTACACTGATTGTCAGGAATTTTGCTTCCTCCATGAAACAGTAGTCAAATCATATACCTATCTACATCCCAGTAAGTTCTATGAGAACTCTATGACTTTGGATCAGTCAGTTAACAACAACAGAATTTAATATGCACTAAGGCATCCCAAGATACACTCAAGCTCTAAAATGGTGAGAAACTACAGTTAACTGTGTTGTTCATTTGAATAAACACCGGATCTATGTAATTGAAAGTCATGCAAATGAAATATTCACCTCATGTTATTGCTACAAAGAAATCTTAACTAAAGTCTTCAGATTTCAGGTTACGGTGTCCCCTTGATATCCATGGGAGCTTGGTTCCAGGACAACAAAGAGATAATTAAAAAAAATAGGACTCAAGTCCCTATTATTGGAAGGGTATAGGACAGAAAGGAAGGTGGTAGCAAGACCTGTCCATGAGTTGTACTGTGAGATATGCCTTCTTTGGGCTTTTGCACCTTCATTCTTTATAAGCTGTCTTAAAGCATTTTAGAGATACAGGAGTTTTAAATTTTGTGAATGGGATGGTAAACAGACTAAGGACTTCTTCACACACATCGCCAATATTGCTGCAGCTCACAACAAACCCGACAACAACTGCCCAGTAGCATGGGGACCTGCTGCCCCGCACCTTGCTCCAACCCAACTTCCTCCTTGCCTCATCACATGATAGGAAGCCTCCAAAATCCAGCTCAACCCATTTTTCCTAATGTGCCTCCCATCATCCTCCACCAGATTATTTTCAGTGGCGTCATGGGGTTTTTTTTTTCAGTTCAGCCATGGAGCTGCCCCAGAAGTAGTTTTAATGGGTGTGATGGGAGCTGTCAGGCTCCGTGGCCAAATTCGCAAGAACCCGTTGCTGCCACCAAAAAGAAGTCCATGTGAAGAGGTCCAAGGGTAACTGTGCCTTTCTACCAAAGCAGGCCACAACAAACACAAAGGAAGAGCTGCTACCACTGCTATATCCCCAGCAGTTACCCTCTTCTGCACATAGCAGCACACCATGCCCCAGTCGTCCCTTGTGAAGAGAAAGATCTGAGCAAGAAGTCTCACAGTTAACATAAGGCCCAGAATTTCAATGGCAAGTAAAGTAAAGCCTCAGCCTGGAGAGTATCCTGGTTCAGATTTGCATCAAAAAGCACCTAAAGCTGTACACCCCATAATATTCTTCCCTCGCCGTAGCCAGTGGAATGGATGATACTGCAGAGAGAGAGATGGTGATCTGTGAAATGGGGGGATGCATAGATTCATGGCAAGCATTATACTTGAATCCCCACCATTTTGTACGTTTCTTGTTAGGTAGCCAACTGGCAACCATTCTAGCAGTGGTTCTCAACCTTCCTAATGCCGTGACCCCTTAATGCAGTCCCTCATGTGTTGGTGACCCCAACCATAACATTATTTCCATTGGTACTTCGTAACTGTAATTTTGCTACTGTTATGAATCGTAATGTAAATATCTGATATGCAGGATGTATTCTCATTCACTGGACCAAATTTGACACAAATACCCAATATGCCCAAATTTGAAAACTGGTGGGGTTGGGGGGGGATTCATTATGTCATTTGGGAGTTGTAGTTGCTGGGATTTACAGTTAACCTATAATCAAAGAGCATTCTGAACTCTACCAACAAAAGAATCAAGCCAAATGTGGCACACAGAACTCCCAAGACCAAGAGAAAGTACTGGAAGGGTTTGTTGGGCATTGACCTTGAGTTTGGGAGTTGTAGTTCACCTACATCCAGAGAGCACTGTGGACTCAAACAGTGATGGATCTGGACCAAACTTGGCATGAATACCCAATATGGCTAAATGTGAACAGTGTTGGAGTTTGGGGAAAATAGACCTTGACGTTTGGGAGTTGTAATTGCTGGGATTTATAGTTAACCTACAATCAAATAGCACTCTGAACCCAGCCCAAAATGGATCTGCACCAAACTTGGCACACTACCGACATGGCCAACATTAACTACTGGTGGGGTTGGGGGGGGGCTGTTTTTTAATTCTGGGAGTTGTCATTCACCAACACCAACAAGGATAAGGACAGGCAGAGAGATCTTCAGCCTTCTCTGCCAAAAGGGTTCTAAAGACCATCAGAAATATGTGTTTTCTGATGGTCTTTGGCGACTCCTCTGAAACCTTCTCACGACCCCCCCAGGGGTCCTGACCCCCAGACTGAGAAACACTGCATTATACTATTAAAGAACTGAATGGACCTTCTAACTGTCTTCTTAATTTAACTCCAAATCACATCAAACTAGTTTCGTCAGGAACAGCTTCTGTGCCTGAGAGCAAACCATTTGCAGAGAAAACCTGGAGGAAAAAAAGTCTCTGAAATGGCTTAGGTTTGCAAACTTTCAGGAAACTTTCAGATACTAGACTTTTGAATTGTTCTCTCCGTCCCAAAAGATTAAAACAGAAAGAAAGCTATCCTTTGAGAAAGAGTATACTGCTTAACCTACTGGGAGCTTCTTTGAATACAATATCCCCTATTGTAAAAAGTGATTTAAAAATCCAAAAGAAAGGAGATTTTTTTCACATAGTAGCAATTTACTGCACTTGATTATTCTAAATTGAAGGTATGTTTCCAGCATGTGCTTCATTCCCTGGATGGCCGTACCACTGCTTGTATCTCAAAGAGTGCAGAAAAGGAGTCCAATTCTTTTCCATTTTTGTTTTGTTTCAGCAACCAGCCCTCAATGCTATCAGATGGGGATGCCTCATGAAACAAAAGGATAGATTAGAGTTACTCACTTTCTTTGGAAAGGACAGAAACAAGTTTTCCTTCATTGCCATTCCGTTTGTCATTTATCACTGTTACTTAGTGTAGGAGGTGGAAAAGAGTACGATGGGCTCACCGTATCCACAGGCTCACGATTTGTGGATGCAACCCACCGTGGATTCAAATATACACATTCCTATGCATTTGAATTGGTGGTGGGGAATATGCCAGCCACCTGCTTCTTCTTTCAAGGCCACAGGGAAGAAACACAAGGAAAAACCAAGCAGCTGGCAGGGCTTGCTGCCACCTCCATTGCTGCCCTATGCTATTTTTAAGTGAACACATTCTTAGTCTCACTCTGCCTCGTGAGCAAATGCATTTACTCTGTGAAGCTTGCACAGAGTCTGCAAACACATCCCCTTGAAAATGGCATAGGGCAGTAGCAGAGACAGAATTCCTGGAATTCCTCCTCAGGTCTGGGCAAAACAGCAGGGAAGTTCTGAGTGGCCACTCTGTCTGCTGACTCTCTTGCACACATTATGTATGACATCTTCAATGTACAAGTTAAGCAAATAGGAAAGTAACAAATCAACCTTGCCCAACTCCCCTGCCAATTGGAAATTGTTTACTTTCTCTGTATTCTGTCTTAACAGTAGCCTCTTGTCCTGAGAACAGCGCATAGATTTTAAATTGTATTGAAAGGCTTTTAATGTTAGCCACTTTGTGTCTCCTTTGTGAAGAGAAAAATAAACATAAATATAAATAAACATAACCATCATCATGCCCAAATACTGCTACAGAATTCAGACATTCCCTTATGTTTTTTCACCCGGTGGCGCAGTGGGTTAAAGCACTGAGCTGCTGAGCTTGTTGATCGAAAGGTCGCAGGTTCAATTCTGGGGAGCGGCGTGAGCTTCCGCTGTCAGCCCTAGCTTCTGCCAACCTAGCAGTTCAAAAACATGCAAATGTGAGGAGATCAATAGATACCGCTCCGGCGGGAAGGTAACGGCGCTCCATGCAGTCATGCCGGCCACATGACCTTGGAGGTGTCTACAGACAACCCTGGCTCTTCGGCTTAGAAATGGAGATGAGCACCACACCCCAGAGTCAGACATGACTGGACTTAATGTCAGGGGACTACCTTTACCTTTACCTTTTTACAGCTGCATTACATAGCTTATCCTCACTTCAATTACCTCAGCCTGTGTGCATTGTGTAAGGTACAGCCCAACAGCAGCTTAAATAGTCTGTGTGCAACTGTCCTCAGTCAAACTTTGCATTATATCCTTTGACTGCTTTTGTTATACCTCTCCTCACTATTAATGCCACCCCATTTTGTCTTAGATTTTCATTTCCTGAGTAATCTGACTCAAAATACCTAATTCAGGAGAAAAATCATGGGACAAGATTCTGGCTTCTGAAAAAAAAAAAGTGATCACTAAATTATACAAAGTGTTACTAAGCTGGGCAACAGAGAAAACCCAAACAAAGACTTGTATGATAAAATGGACAGCAAACATAGGGCACACAATCAGAACTGCAGATTGGGAAAAGATATGGAATACCAAATTAAAATTGATAAATCCTTATGATTTGAGGGAGAATTGGATCAAAATAATGTACCAAAAGTACATCACACCTAGCAAATTGGCTAAATGTTATAAAAATGTTTTGGACACTTGTTGGAAATGCCAAAGCAAGAAGGGAACTTTCTTCCATCAATGGTGGACATGTGAGAAATCAATAACATTTTGGAAAAAGATCCCTGGAATCTCAATTAAGATATTAGACTTAAAAATAGAGATGAAACCGGAATATTACCTTCTGGGATTATTAGACTTCGAAATAGAAAAGAACAAGGACAAGTTACTCTTCCATAGGGCTACGGCAGCAATAATTGTTCTAGCCAGAAAATGGAAGAGTAAAGAGATGCCAACTGTAGAAGAATGGATGCTGAAATTACTAGGCATAATGAGCATGGACACCTTAACGCAATATCTGAAAACTAAACAGACAACCGATTCAGCCGAAACGGACTGGTCTCCAATTGAAATTTATCTTGACCTCAATCAGATCCAGGCTGGGGAGAGGAAAACTTAGAAGAATTCACTACTACTAATATGGCTATAAGGCAGAAAATCATTAATTTAATTCACTAATCCTCCCCACACCCATCTCTCATAATATCACCACACCCCTTCTCATTCCGTTTTTTTTCTTCTCCCTCCCCCTTCCCAAGCCCCATACTATCTTTGAATATACAACATGCTGTTGATTAAATACTTTTAGATGTACCCCTTGAAAAAAACCTCAATAAAAATACCTCATTCCTATCTACTTTTGTATGTTGCTTTGGGCTTGGCCCCATGTGAGCCACCCCTAGTCCCCTTGGAGAGATGGAGGCAGGGTAGAAAAATAAAGTTCTTCTTCTTCACTTTGGTTGTATAAACATTGCAATACTTGGGGTGAGTGAGCTAAAGTGGATAGGAATTAGGTATTTTGAGTCAGATAATTACACAGCATTTTACTCAGGAAATGAAAATCTAAGACAAAATGAGGTGGCACTAATAGTGAGGAGAGGTATAACAAAAGCAGTCAAAGGATATAATGCAAAGTTTGACTGAGGATAGTTGTACACAGACTATTTATTTCTTGTTTTATTATATCCAGCTCAATTCAGGCTTCTTATGGTTCATGTTACTATAATATATGTTGTGAAGCTTTGGATTTTCCTTTCACCTGTGAGCATGTCAAGAGCTGGATATCCTTTCAGCCAATTGCATCATTATTTACAGCACTATTAATAACTGTCCTCTGCTCTTCTCTAGTAGTTGATTGAGTGCCTTCTGACCTGGAAATCTCATCTGCTTGAACTATCTCATTTTGTTTTGGATTATCTCACCATAGGGCTGTCATGACACAAGGCATTCAAAAGGGATTACTATGCTCCTTTCTGCACAGTGCTAACAAGTGTTAGTTATCATACCATTGCCATTGCCTCCACCATGTCACTTCTCACAACTGCTGTTGCCCAGGAACGGCCAAGACGATGAAATGGATGAGGATTGGAATGAGAGGATATAGCTCTTTTTAAATTGTTATTGTCTTTTTTGTCTTTTTTGTCTAAATGCACTTAATTGTTTTTGCTGTTGTATTGTAGTGATGGCATCGAATTGTGCCGATATGGAGACCACCCTGAGTCGCCTGCGGGCTGATATGGGCAGGATATAAGTGATGTAAATAAATAATAAAATAAATTAGCAGTTTGGTCATTTAGTCTGACTCCTTAACAAAATGCTGTCTGACATGACAAATCCTACCGGCACCAGCACCACCCTCAGCACAGCTTTGTTTCATATATGTACACAATTTCATCACTGCAGAAAGGTTCACTGGTAATTGAAGAGTTGGTCCATAGGGCAATGATTCTTAGGTTATCTTATGCAGGGGAGAATAATTTTATTTTTCTAATATGCCAGAGACCAACTCTGTACTTGTCATAATTGACTATAATTGTTTCTTTCTTTGCTTGTAATTAATGCATGGGAGGGGGTATGTAAATGTGCACAATGTGCCAAGGTTGAGATAGAGAGAGAGAGCATCAAGAATCAGCTGTTCTCACGAGAAAGGCTGAAGTGGACTTCAGATAGAATAATGTGGCATAAATGAACATTGTGATAAGGCCTTTAGATTTTAACAGCTTGAAGAGCCTTTTACTCCTTGTAGCCTCCATTTGACTGAGAAAGCTTTGCTATGGTGGCATATGGTGGTATAGACAGTAGTAACCTCAATATGGGATTACTGTAGTGTGCTCTATAGAAGGCTTCATCTACTGCAGAATATAGCTTTTTAACTGTTGTCAAGGGGCTGCCCCTTTTCATCATGTAACATCTTTGATGAGGAAACTACATTGCTTGCCTGTTTGCTGCCTGACAAGGTTTACAGTGTAGTTATTAGTGTATAAAGCCCTAAAAAGCTTAGGACCAGAATAGATGAAAGCACACTGTAATGGATTGGCACTGAAAGGACAGAAATTCGTTACCAACACCAATAACTGAATTTCTTAATTAGTACAATTTATTACTAATTAACCTATTATTTAAACCAGGGGTCCTCAAACTAAGGCCCGGGAGCCGGATACGGCCCTCCAAGGTCATTTACCCGTCCCTCGCTCAGGGCCAACCAAAGTCTGAAACTACTTGAAAGCACACAACAACAACAACAACAACAACAATCCTATCTCATCAGGCAAAAGTAGGACCACACTATCCCATTGAAATACTAACTAGTTTATATTTGTTAAAATTGTTCTTCATTTTAATTATTGTATTGTTTTAAAGTGGTTTTTGCTCTACAAATAAGATATGTGCAGTGTGCATAGGAATCCATTCATATTTTTTCAGATTATAATCTGGCCCTCCAACA
This sequence comes from Anolis sagrei, assembly GCF_037176765.1. Lineage (NCBI taxonomy): Eukaryota > Metazoa > Chordata > Lepidosauria > Squamata > Anolidae > Anolis > Anolis sagrei. The sequence goes on along the minus strand of NC_090024.1, from coordinate 133,853,166 downwards.
GTTTGAGGAACTGTGACCTGGCCCTCTGTTTAAAAGTTTGAGGACCCCTGATTTAAACCCTCAGTTTCTAGAACAGAGTATGGCATGGAAGTTGATGTTAGCAGTGCATCTTATTATTGGCAACTTTCAATATGCTTTTTTGACATTTTAAATTTTTCTACTCCCTGCATCTGATATTTGATGAGGCTTCAACACTTTTGGAAATGTTCAGGTTGGAAAATGCTATCCTAAAAGTGTGGGGTTTCATATTATAACACATTCAGCTAAGTTTTGTCCCTTATTGATATCCCTTTTCTCTGCTTTCTCCCTCTTCCCCTTTCAGCCCATCAATATGTGCATTATTCACTACTCCTTCAAACAACATGTTTATTAAAGTTTTACAAGGATTTCCCAAAATGAATCTTCCCATGTCTGTATGTCAATATTATTCTAGAATTAGCGAAGATGGCCACAGCCAACATCACAACTGTTCCCAGGGCAGCAGATTTAACAGAGATGAGCAAGGGAAAAAGAAATGCTATAATAAAAGATAGTGATCCTAATGGCTTGAGGGCTATAATACATAGACTGTTAGTTTGTTGGAAATAGCAACCTTCTTCAAGCCTCCACTAGTAATTCGTTTGCTTGCTGCATTATATGTTATGTTTTAGTATGCAGCTTCCTTAACTCTATGTTGTTTGAGGTTGTGGGAGGGACTACAGGCCATGTGACCAGATCTGGGACTATTCAGACTGAGTCTCCATTTTAGAATGACAGACTCCATTAGATTCTCAGAATGTAAAGATTTTGCTGTTTAATTGTAAGAAAGATTTGCTGTGCTACGTGCACAAACGAACCATTCAAACCTTTCTGTAACTAGATTGATAAAAAAATGTACCTGTATGATGAATACATGACGTTTTTAAGTAAACCAACTTTTATTTTGTAATGAAGAGTACTTATTTTTGTCTCTTGAGAGCATGGTTTAAAACTAAATATTTTTATAGAAGAGTCGATGTTTTGGAGCACTGAAATAACACTTCTGAAAATCAGCTATATATTTAGTGCATTGGCATAATCTTTGTTTCTAACAGTTCAAAGAGATAACTAACTGCCCCGAGTTGCCCCAAGATTATGGCAACAAGCTGTTATCAGTCTAACAGCTGAGATACCTAATTTGCTTTGCATAAATACAAGTGGATATTTACCACTAAAAAAGATTGACACAAATGAGGTTTTCGTTCTTCTTGAGAAGATCATACTTTACAAAAGGTTATGATTATTTCAAATTTTGTGAATGACAATTAATCTCCAAAAGGTTAATCTCCAAAAATTATGGAGATTCTGGTTTTCCAAATGGTTATTTATTTATTTACTCTATTTATATACTGTCCTTCTTAACCCGCAGGCAACTCGGGGCAGTTTATGATCTCAAAGGCCATCCTTTTCCAAAAAAGGTTATGCCTTTTCTAAATAATTAACCAGAACTCAAATAACTAGGAAGTCTCAAGGAACTGGGGGAAAAAATCGCATAATGTTGCATTCACAAAGCTGTTTATATAATACATAAAACTGTATCACATTAAGTTTGTCTTTATTTGTCTTTATTGCTTTTAATTACTGCATTTAAACATTAAAAAAACCCAAGATTATGGCAATAAGAATGATTGACAACTGGCAAATAGAGGGAGAAAACGTGGAGGCAGTGACAGACTTTGTATTTCTAGGTGCAAAGATTACTGCAGATGCAGACTGCAGCCAGGAAATCAGAAGACATTTACTTCTTGGGAGGAGAGCAATGACCAATCTCGATAAAATAGTGAAGAGTAGAGACATCACACTGGCAACAAAGATCCGCTTAATCAAAGCAATGGTTTTCCCTGTAGACACCTACGGATGTGAGAGCTGGACCATAAGGAAGACTGAGTGAAGGAAGATAGATGCTTTTGAACTGTGGTGTTGGAGAAAAATTCTGTGAGTGCTTTGGACCACGAGAAGATCCAACCAGTCCATACTTCAGGAAATAAAGCCCGACTGCTCACTGGAGGGAAGGATAGTAGAGGCAAAGATGAAGTATTTTGGCCACATAATGAGAAGACAGGAAAGCTGGAAGGAAAAAGGAAGAGGGGCCAACCAAAGGCAAGATGGATGGATGGTACCTATCCCTAAAATATCCATCCTATTTCTCTTGGACATGCCCAGCATTTTTAAAATTTTAATCATTACATTTGGCCCTGCCACAGGTTTTTTAATGTGTCGTGGTATTATTGTTACTGTTTTGCTTTGTTATGAGTTATTTATTGTTGTGTTGTTGTTGTTGTGTTTTATTGATGTATTTGGGCTCGGCCTCTTGTAAGCTGCACCGAGTCCTACGGGAGATGGTAGCAGAGTATAAATAAAGGTTTATTATTATTATTATTATTATTATTATTATTATTATTATTGTATCCTTGAAGTGACTGGCTTGACTCTGAAAGAGCTGGGGGTGGTGACGGCTGACAGGGAGCTCTGGCGTGGACTGGTCCATGAGGTCACAAATAGTCAAAAACGACTGAACGAATGAACAACAACAACATCAAACCAATACAGAGTTTATGGTTTGGTATAGCACTGTGTGGGGTATAGTATTAGACCTATTTTAATCGTCACTCTCAAGCAACCAGAAACTACATTTATCCAGCACCTACCAAACCCACCTACTGAATTGCCAAAGCATTTTAACACTCTGGACATTATTAGGGTTTATTAGTGTCAGGGGAAACTTAAAATGCCACTGGTATACAACGTTATGTGATAAGCAGTATGATCGCACATTGTTAAATAACCGCAAGCACGTACCCATTCTCATGTTATAATGTTCTTTGACTGTAACTGCTGAATAATAAGTAAAATGGGCCAAAAGGAAATTCGTGAAAGCCAATTTTTGAAAGGTTGCCTGAGTCTAGATGTGATTCATGATCTGGTGGTGGGGGGAATACAAGGTTGAGGGGGGGAAAGACAAGGGAGTGGGTTAGGGAATCCTGGGATGTTTCATGAAAGAGCTTGGATGCAAAGCCATGAAGATTCAGTTATAATCAAATAAAAAAGAACTGATGTGTCTTGACATTTCCAGGGAATTTTCCCTTTCTGAGTTTAGTCACCCTTCAGCAGACAGAGTCCAACTGAGGCAAAGAAATCTTTCAATTTAATTATCCAAGTGCCCAGCGTTTGGATTGAGAGCAGCAATAAGCACATCGGAGGATTACAAGGGAGTTCAATAGAATGGACTCCTATTGTGATGTTAGTTTAGGTAAGTTGCAATTCATCTCAAAAAATGTGTATTATACAGATATAATCAGGAACTAGAATAAAATTAGGAGGAATTTAAACAAGAAAGTCACAAAGCACCTGCCCCACTCCAAAAAAAGACATAGATGCCGGTAAGTGGAGGATAGGCAGCTTTTTGGACTTTGAGGGTCGGATATCCTGTAAGGGCCATGGCTGCTTAGAGATAAGCAAACAAATCACTCTTCCACTCCATTCCAATACAGACCAGGATTCATTTTTTCCTTTCCATTTTTCTATAATTGCTTCTTTATCCCAGCTCTTCAACTGCATCAGTTGTGTGCTGGATGTTGCTGCCTAGTAAGCAAGCCATCTGATACATTTCATCCAGTCCTAATCTTCTGCTTATGCATTGCTTTCTTGCTAAAGCTACCAAAAGAAGATCCATAAAATCTAATGAATCTTAACATTCTTAAAAAAAAAACTGCACCAAAGCATCAGATTAACTTCAGAATTAATAAGAAAGATCATGTGGTTAGAAACAATAATCTAAGGAATCCATCATTTAACAAGTTAATTAGCAAACGATTTTCCACTCTGGGAGAAAGGTATCATACAAATGTAATAAAAACATAAAATATGTGTTTAAGCCCTGCTTGGGTATGTCACTTTAACTCACCCTTCTAAACTAAAAATGTTTTTCCCCATTTTACAAAAAAAATCCAAGGAACTCCTTTTCTTACAAGATAGCTGGCCTCGTGTATTGCTCTCCTGACCTGCAATTCAGGGGTAACTTCTAGATTACACCAAGGATTGACTCCTTTAGTCTCATATCAGAGAAAGAAAATCACGTTGTCATTGTAAAGAAACTGAAAGCCTGTGTATTTCACTCATTCAAGTGTATGATTAGCTGTAGCCCTTTGGAGCTGAGACACATACCTGCTTTGTTCTCAATCTGCCTGGTCACTAAAGGTTAAGACATTCTATCCTGGCTATGGACCATTTCAATGGTCTCAAATTTGGATAACACAAAGATCTTTTATTCATTAACTGTAGCCTTTAGAAAAAGAAATGCTGGACCTTCAGTTAACTGATCTAAACTAAGAGTAGGAAGCTTTATGGGGGCGGAGGCTAGAATTATTCTTTACTAAAACTCCATTGTACTAGGAAGTTTGCCTTGCCAGTGGGGAAATGGCCCAGAGTCCCTGAAACACTCAGTTCCCTGGCCAAAGTGCGATCTAGAGTTCTCCAAAGTAATACTTTGACCAGGGAATTGGTTTTCCTAAGCACAGTCTTTCCTTAAATGGGAAAAGCCCCACCATAGTGAAGCTCCTCTGAGGCCGCAACTGTAGGGATACTTCTCCAGATTCAGTTTTTACCAGTTTTGTCTTCAAAGTACATGGGTTTTCCCCAACAACTGAGCAAAGAAAGTAATAGCGTGATTGCCATTGGACAAGTATAACCATGGGAATTCAGCTCTCTATTAGCTCTAGGTAAAGTAAAGGTAGTCCCCTGACATTAAGTCCAGTCATGTCTGACTCTGGGGTGTGGTGCTCATCTCCATTTCTAAGCCGAAGAACCCCCACAACCAACAGAAAATACTTAAGGCCATCCAGCCCAACTCTCTTCACCAGGGCAAGAAAATGTAATCAGAGCCCTCCTGACAAAGAGCCATCCAGTCATAAGTATAGATAGATAGTAGGCCTGGGTAACAACGGAAAAAATTGTTTCTAAAATCGATTTGTATTTGGGGGGTTTTTTTGTTTCGATATTTAAAATAATTACAAAATTTTCCTTTTAAAAAGTTCGATATTTACGAAATTTCGTAAATGGTAAAAAATTAACGAATCGATTTCCGAAACAATAACGAATCGATTCGTTAATGGCGGACGCGACCGCGAAATACGCTAAAAAACCTCCAAAACCTTCTGAAGCTTCCCTCTCCCTCTGTTGTTGACTGTTGGTGTGATATTATAATTTTTTTTCACTAATTAAACCATAAAACTGACCCAGACATGCGGAAATAATAACGAAACGACCTCAAAACAATAACGAAACGAATACAATATTGAAATACGAAGCATTTACAAAACGTTTTTGAAAATTCATTTTTTTAATAATTGCTCCAGAATGGTTCGTTATCGTTTTGTAATTGAAAAAATTAACGAATTATTAACGAATTACGAATTAACGAAACGAAACCGCCCAGCCCTAATAGATAGATATGATTCTCTCTCACACACACAGATATAGTATCATAGATTTGAAAGACACCCTTAAAGAAGGACTATGATATGTTGCATATTCCAGAGTAGGCAAACCAGACTCTCTCCACATCAACACTGACAAAGAAACAACAAGAAATACTGTTTACTCACAAGCATAAAGAAATTACATATATTAGAAACCAACACTTTCTCACTACTTTATTTTCCAGATCACCAGACTGGACCACAGCAATGCGTGGCAGGGGACAGCTAGTAGACAATAATTGTCTTTTTTTAATTCTCGTGAAATGTCTAAGAGGTATAGGTACTTTGTGAATAACATCATTTATTTTGGAAACGCTTCTCTACCATTTCCTAATTACCCTATTGGAAGAACCATGGGGTCATAGCTCAGTGGTCAAGCAGATACTGTGTATCCAGAAAGTCAATTCAATTGCTGGTATCAGTAGTTAAAGGAGATCTCAGACACTGGTCAGGGAAAGACAACTACCTGGACTTTTTGAGAATTGCTGTAGTGATACTACACAGATACTGGGTTGCATGGAATTCAATCAGGAAAATGAGCTCTGTGACCTAATGTGCTTATATGTTCACTCTACTATAAAATGTGAAACGGCTTCATTGTTTGATATTTCCAATACTATAGAGTTTACTGTATAGAGAGCTGACAAACTAAATGTCTCTAGAATGATTTATTAGATCGTATGCATCTTCCACAGAACTAACATGATTTAACATCCTCTCCCCTAGGAACTGTGGGAATTGTATTTTTGCAGACAGGGAGAAAATCTGGGGCTCTTCGTGAGAATTATCCATATTCTCACCAAACAGCATGCCTTAGATTCTTCGGGGAATATCCTGATAGTGGAAATGGCTCCCTTGTTAAAAAACAACTTCACTGGCTGCTGCTTTGTTTCGAGGCTCAGTTCCAATTACTGGTTATAACCTCTAAGGCCATTTAGAGTTTGAGGGCAGGCTATCTGAACGATTGTCTTCTCTGATGTGAGGCTGCCTGGATACTGTGGTCTTTGGACAAGGCCTTTCTTAGAATCCCGCAGACTTCAGAGATGAACTTGATAGGGATGCAAGGGAGAGTTGTCCTATTAGCAGCTGTGCCCAGGCGCTAAAACCTTTCAAAGTGAGCCTTTCTCTTCCCTCTGTGCTGACTGCAAGAGATTGTGTGCCTGTGTGTGTGTGTTTTCTCTCTGCTGATGGTTAATTAAAGTCGTTTTAAATAAAGGAGTGGATAAAGTACCATTTCGGGGCCCCATGGACACCTTACAGACTTTTTCAGGTCCTACCGCCCTAGGTGTTCCGGCGAGTGTCTCTGTAGATCTTAGAAAACTATTTCTTGATTTAAGTCGTTGGCATGATACCCAAACAAGGGATGAGCCGGACATGTCACTGCCTTGGTCCTTTCATTATTGGTTGCTACTTCCCGGCGGATGTCAGGTGGTGCAATACCAGCTAAATAGTGTAATTTATCCAGTGGTGTAGGGCGCAGACATTTTGTGATAATGTGGCATGTCTCATTAAGGGCCACATCCACTGTTTTAGCATGTAGAGATGTGTTCCACACTGGGCATGCATACTCAGCAGCAGAGTAGCAAAGTGCAAGGACAGATGTCTTCACTGTATCTGGACCTAAGCAAGTGAGAGTCCAAAAGAGGCAGGTGTGCAGGTACAGCTGTACCAGGAGCTCCAATTTTGTTTGCTTTGCATTGAATGTTTGTTGTAGTCTTAAGTTTCAGGGACTCTGCAGATAGGTGCCTTCTTTTGGCTGCAATCATAGGGCAAGCCACCTGTCAATTATAGTTAGGTTCCCTGGTCCTGGCCCCTTTTGGGTTTTAGAGGGAATAAGAGCCATTTTGGGATCAGTCCACAGAGAGAAGCCTTTCATGCAGGACATAATACCAAGAGCTCCTGTAGAAAGCTTCGTCTTTTACAGCTTGGCCGGGGAGATATACAGCCTACAGCTTGACTGGGGTTATACAGCCCTACAGCTCCTTTGCTGAAGGACTTCAGTCAGCCATCACTGAAACCTGAATTCTTTCTCTCCTGGAAGTCTACAAAGCTCTGCTTGGTAAGGGTCACTCGCGGAAGCCAAAAGCAGTTGGTACCGGGTGTAGGGGCTCCACACCATCAGAGGCAAAGACAGACTGCCCAGATTAGAAGTTAAGGATTTCCCCATTAGTTACAGTTATGAAGATAGTGCCTGTTCCCTGTGGACAAGATTGAGAGAGAGCCAATAGACTGTTAAGAAAGCCCTAAAGTACCTGTTTGTTTTCATTAATAAAGAACTTTTTTGAACCTTTAAGCAATCTAAAGGAAATCCAAAGGCCTTTAATCTGAGGCAGCCCCGGCATCCCGTTGGGCATACAGAATTTATGTCCTGTCTACAGTCTTATGCACAGACCCAGCGTGTGACAGCACAGCAGGCTAAAACCCAGAACCTCAATCAATGGCTGATACCAAATGAGAGACTCACTCCTGGGCACACAGAAAACTGAGCGACTTGGAAGGCACTGAACAGACTGCACTTTGGCATCACATTTATTTATCTATTTATTTATTTACTTACTATATTTATATACTGTCCCTCTCAGCCCACAGGCAACTCGAGACGGTTTACAGTTGGTACCAAGACCATAAAATACAATATCAATACAATAAAACCATTGAATAATAAGAATATAAGAGTTTATTCGATGCTTAGACCATAGGTCTTTCACATACAAGGCAAGGTAAATAAATAAATACATGAACAGCAGATTATTAAATACAATATAAAATACACAATAAAATCCTATAAATCATTAAAATGCTACATATATCGATGGCAAGATACGCCTTTAAAATACTACATACTGTATGGACTCACAATAAAATCATTGAATAATAAAAACCATAACAAAATCGGTAAAAACATGAACATTATTCTCTTATTAAAAACATTGTCCAATCACATAATCCAACCAATCAATTTTCCTATGTCTGTTACGTTGTATTTGGAAATGCCTGCTCAAAGAGCCATGTCTTGACTCTCTTTCGAAATGTTAGAAGGGAGGGAGCCGATTTAATATCCTTAGGGAGGGCATTCCATACCCGAGGGGCCACCACTGAGAAGGCCCTATCTCTCATCCCCGCCGGCCGTACTTGTGACAAAGGCGGGACCGAGAGCAGGGCCTCCCCAGACAATCTTAAAGTCCTGGAGGGTCCACAAGATGCAGAGCCTACCTTAAGAAATGGGGCTACAAAGCAGAATCCACAACATGAGAGTGTGGAGAAGAGCAAACCACAAACCACCTATTACAATGCAGCCTGAGCCAAATGCTTCTTCAACACCAACCTCAAACACTCTCCACTGGCCAGTCAATGGCTATGTTGGTGTAGGGAATTGCAGATTCCCCCCACCCCCCTGACAGCACTCTTCACACACACACACACACCAGAAGAGGATTTCCAGTCAAGCCGAAAACCTCTCAAATCCAGATTTCTTTTCTTGCAGCATCCAAAATATCTATGAAAGGCATAAAGGTAATAGTTACTAGTCAGCTTGTGTCCACATTGTCTGGAAGACTGTATTTCTCTGCATGAGCCTGCCAGAGTTCTAAGATCTTCAGGTGAGGACTTTTTTATAGTCTTGCCACTGTCACAGTTGCATTTGTTAAGGACATGGAAAAGAGGTTGCTTCCAGACGGTGGAATTCCCTCCCATGGAGGGTTCAGTCTGCTCCTTCTTTCCAATCTTTTCACAAACAGGCGAAGATCTTTCTTTAGACTTTCAACTTTTAAATTGGTTGAGCAGAAGATTTTTAGGGGTGTTGTCATTACTGTGTCCCAACACATCACTTCTCACTTATGGCAACCCTAAAGCAAACCTGCCACTGCATTTTTTTTCTGTAAGATTTTTTTCAGGGAGGGCTCTACCTTTGCCTGAGGCTGGGAGTGTGTGACTTGCCTTTAATAGGATTGCTAATTTTTTTAAAAAAGTTTTAATTACACAGTGGGCTCTTGATATCTACTGAGATTTGGGGTGGTAAAATTGTGTCCTTTGCATAAAATGAGAAAACCAAGGTTTGTTTGTTTTTTTGCATGGGGGGGGGGGGGGGAGTTAGGCAATGAATGGTTGAATCTGTGAATGCAGAATTCATGGATACAGAGGACCAACCGCAAATTGTTTGAGAGATGGTGGGGAATAAACACCCATTTACCCAAGTTCCCCAGTAAATTGGTTGCGAAGCATACTGCTTCAGATACCGAGAACACTATGTAACCACCCTGATCTATGCACACTGAATTTCTACATCCTATATTTAAAGCCACTGACTTTGGTTGTCACCATTGCATCCTACATTAGTTTTGAATCTTCCATCATTTTGCTATATGATACTGGATCCTAGTATTTGGATCCTAGGGGGCTGCTGCAGTGGATCCTAGGGGGATGTTGCAATGGGCGAAATCCTTGTACTGCTGAACTTGGCTTGACCTTGAAGGAGCTGGGGATGGTGCCAGCCGACAGGGAGCTCTGGCGTGAGCTGGTCACGAAGAGTCGGAAGTGGCTGACCAAATAACTAACAAAACTGCTGAACTGCTGACCTGAAGGTTGCCAATTCGTATCCGCAGGACGGGATGAGCTCCCGCAGTTAGCCCTAGCTTCTGCCAATCTAGCAATTCGAAAACATGCGAATGTGAGTAGATAAATAGATACAGCTTTAGTGGGAAAAGACAAAAAAATGCTCCAAGCAATCATGCCAGCCAGACTTCCAAGAGGTGTCTACAGACACAGACTCCTCGGCTTCGAAATGGAGAAAGAACACCTCCCCCAGAGCTGGAAATGAGCACCACCTCCGAGTCGGAAATGAAAAGATAAGTGTTTACCTTTGTCTGTGGATTTGTCTCATTGTATGTCATTTGTAACAAGGAATTGAATGTTTGCCTGTGTCTGCAATCTACTCTGAGTCCCCTCGAGGAGAAGGGCAGAATATAAATAAAGTGTTGTTGTTGTTGTTGTTGTTATATTATTAGGGAATCTTAAAATCATTGAATTGAAAGAGACCATTAGCGCCATCCAGTCCAACCCCTTGCCATTAAGGAACACATAATCAAGTTACCCCTACAGATGACCATCCAGATACAGAAAAACATGCTGTTTGTCTGCTTACATTTTTTCAAAGCTCCAGATGTTGCAACCTTTCTTCGTAGGTGGTCGCTTGAGCTCCTTCAGCAATGCTGTTATTTTCTTCTACATGTAATATTGGCTTGTACTCGAAATAAAGTCTCCAGTCATTTGTAAGCTATGGAAATCACGCCAAGGGTTCTGACTGAGATAGACAATTATGGGAAATATGAGAAGTGACAAAAAACAGATCGGACCCAGGTATTCTAATTATGAGAATGGTCTACTTCATAATCACATCAAAATTAATAGGATTAAACAACAATAGAAAGAACAATACGTGACCCTGAAGACGAAGATTGGGAAGATCAACACAGAATATTTTTATATATATAACTAGCCGACCCCTGCCACATGTTGCTGTAGCCCAGTCTGGTGATCTCGAAAATAAAGTAATGAGAAAGTGTTAGTTTCTAATATATGTAATTTCTTGATGCTTGTGAGTAAGCAGTATTTCTTGCTGTTTCTTTGTCAGTGTTGATGTGGACATTGTCTGGTTTGCCTACTCTGGAACATATTATTGTCCTTCTTTAGGGGTCCCTTTCAAATCTATGATATTATATCTGTGTGGGTGTGAATCATATATAACTATCTATATCTATGGCTGGATGACTCTTTGTCAGGAGGGCTTTGATTACGTTTTCTTGCCCTGGTGAAGGGAGTTGGACTGGATGGCCTTGAGTATTTCCTGTTGTTCATGGGGATTCTGTTTGGGAAGTTTGCCCCAATTCTGTCGGTGGGGTTCAGAAAGCTCTTTGATTGTAGTTGAACTATAAATCCCGGTAACTATAACTCCCAAATGTCAGGGTCTATTTCCCTCAAACTCCATCTGTGTTCATATTTGGGCATATGGAATATTCGTGCCAAATTTGGTCCAGATCCATCATTGTTTGATCCACAGTGCTCTCTGGATGTAGGTGAACTACAACTCCCAAACTCAAGGTCAATGCCAACCAAACCCTTCTAGTGTTTCTGTTGGTTATGGGAGTCCTGTGTGCCATATGTGGTTCAATTCCATAATTGGTGGAGTTCAGAATGGTCTTTGATTGTAGGTGAATTATAAATCCCAGCAACTACAACTCCCAAATAACAAAATCAAAATGTTTTCAGTGAAGGACATACATTGGGTTGTTATGTGTCTTGTGTCCAAATTTGGTGTCAATTCGCCCAGTGGTTTTTGAGTTCTGTTAATCCCACAAACGAACATTACATTTTTATTTATATAGATTTTTTTCTTTTCTTTTTTCCTTTTTCTTCTCTTTCCTTCCCTTTTTTCACCCTCTCCCTCTCCCTATCTCTTTTCACATTCACGTCTTTTCATTTTTACTTTTAAATCTTCACTGTATAAAAAATCTCAATAAAATATTTTTTTTAATTAATAGGGCTGAAAAGAACACTATTTTCCATCAACATTTTGGAATAATGAAGGAGTAATAACAAATAGTATAAAAATGTGCTTGCCAGCCATAAACTTAGAGGGCATATAACACATTGTCCTGCCACTCTTTAGATTCTGTTACTTCGTAAATAAATGCTGCTGGTACTGCTGCTCCCTAAAGGATTTGATCCCCTCCAAAGTGGTGATCAGCAGTAGTGATCGCGTACAGATCTGCCATGTGGCAGTGGAAGGTGGGGGATGACAGCATGGTACAACAGGGATTAGATGCAGTTTGTTCTGGTATTAAAGCATTGTTTAGCCATTATGCGACTGCAGTAACCCTGCTCTGCTTTACTGATCTCCCCAGGATTAATACTTTGTTTCAAAGGATTATGGTGATTATGAATGAGGAGGGGGCGGTAAGATGAAGGACAGATGCTATGGCGAAGAAACAACTGCAATTGAAATCAAGCAAACAAAACCAACCAATAAATGCATTGTGTACCCTTTCTCGCTGCAAAATATAGAATATTATACTGTACTTCACAATATAGGATATTTGGGGTTCAGCACCCGGAAAGATGGAAAGCGAAGCTCTATATTTTGATTTGCCTGCCTGAGAAAACCCATTCCTCGTGGTTGTTGACAATAGCAATCTTAGATTAGACAGGCAGACCATTAATCGTAAGCTGCAACTCAACAGTAATAACATTGCTTTACAGTAGGGATCATTCTGTGCTAACATTGCTGCAATTACCTTTCAGGAATCACTGTTTTAAAACCTAGGATTTTATTGTTTGAAGCGCTACTCCATGGCAGTTGCACTATTCCATAGATAGCAGACATATACCAGGATGAGCACCTTCAATATCACACTTCTGTTCATCTGAACAGAATTGACTGATTCAGCAATGAGATGCCCCACAATCATACTTCTACATACCTTTGTAACCCCATTTCCCACACTTCCGTTGCTCTGAACTTTTTCATTTATTTACTTACTTACTTTTTTTAGAACAATTTCTCAGTTTGGGCAATGAACAAAAAAAGTCAAATATAACTGTAAAAATTATTTATTTATTTATTTATTTATTGTCGAAGGCTTTCATGGCTGGAATCACTAGGTTCTTGTGGGTTTTTTCGGGCTATAGGGCCATGTTCTAGACAGAGGCATTTCTCCTGACATTTCGCCTGCATCTATGGCAAGCATCCTCACTACCTCTGAGGATGCTTGCCATAGATGCAGGCGAAACGTCAGGAGAAATGCCTCTAGAACATGGCCCTATAGCCCGAAAAAACCCACAAGAACCTATTTATTTATTTATTTATTTACTTTTTTTGTATACCACTCTTCTCAGCCCTTAGGCGACTCAGAGCGCTTAACAGCAACAGTTTCAGTATACAAAGTACAAGGTTACTGGGTATTTAAAAGCAATCACATAACAAGTTAATTAAACAGTAAACATCAATACAACAATATATCAATACATCAATATAACAAATCCATCAGCTCTCATCACTAGAATCAGAATCCATTCTCGTTATCCATTATTCCATGTTCCGTTAATCAATCAATTGCACTGCTTAGTCAAATGCCTGTTCAAACAGCCTGGTCTTCACTTTTCTCCGGAATGTCAGTAAGGAGGAGGCTGATCTGATGTCTGCAGGAAGGGTGTTCCACAGCCGAGGGGCCACCACTGAGAAGGCCCTGTCTCCCGTCCCCACCAGGCGTGCTTGTGAAGCTGGCGGGACCGAGAGCAGGGCCTCCCCAGACGATCTTAATATCCTAACTGGTTCATAGGAGGAGATGCGTTCGGACAGGTAGATTGCAAAACAGACAGCACATGACTAGCAAGAGGGGGTGAAAGAAGAGGAATCCATCCACCCCCAGCATCACTTTCTAGTTAGCACAGAAGTGGAATAGACCCATTGCCTGCCTGATGCAATAAAGATCCCAATAACATCCAAATTGATACTAATAGTAAATTACTGGTAATTCACCCCTTTCCAATAATGAAGATGGAAGTAGCTACAATAAAAATAATACTTCCAATCCTTTTCCAATGTAACTGTAATTTTTTGTTGATTTTATGTTTATACAAAGCTATGGGGGAAGATTTTATGTTTAAACAAAGCTAACACATGCTGTGCCTTGTGCATCTTCATTCATTTAAAGCAGTGGTTCCCAGCCTGTGCTCCGTGGACCACCAGTGGTCTGCAAGAATGAAAATATGGTCCATGGCTTCACCATTACTACGCCATTGCCTCAAAAACACATGGCAACAATAGCGACTGCTCTCGCAAAACCCTCTTATAATGCTGAGGCAACAGGGATGTCAGGAGGGGAGAGGCTGACTACCCATGAAAGATTACTACTACCACATCAGCTTTCGATTATTAAATATGGTTTTCTGTAGGTGAGCAGATGGTGAGTACTGGTTGACATATGTTCTGTATCAGAACCTAGAGCTGATGTGGTCTATCCAATGCAATTTTCTGAATCAGCTCCCCAAACAACCAAACTGAATCTAAAGTTGACCAAAAACTGATTCGTAACCCTTTTGGTACTAATGTTGGAAAGTGGATCCTGGTCAAAGTGGTCCCTGATCAAGTGGTCCCTGGTCAAGTGGTCCCAGATCAAAGAGGTCCCTGGCCAAAGTGATCCCTGGTCAAAAAAGGTTGGGAACCACTGATTTAAAGTAACTTAAAATGTTTATTTTAGTCATTTTTGAGATTATAAGTAGATCAGTGTGTTGGAACACCTGAATGGTTTTATATATATGTGTGTGTGTGTGTGTGTGTGTGTGTGTGTGAGAGTGATTTTTTTAAAAAGTAACTTCAGAAACTCAGATAGCAGCTATGCAAACAGAAGTTCATAAAGTTTTTATCCCTTAATGTGGGATAGCTTTTCACCTGCCCAAAATGTTATTTTGTGCCCCCCCCCCCATAAGATAAATAGCTTCATTTTGATGTAAGTCCTTCTGTAAGAGAATAAATGAACTAGCTTGTGCCAAAACTAGCTTCTTGGTTTTGCATAAATCTTAACTATTTGAAAAAGAAGAGGTCAACATTTTGCCTTATTTGGCTCGAGAAGAAAGTGTGTCTTTGAAACTGTTTTTGAAAGTATATCTCTGCTATTTACCCTTGCAGGTTTTCAGGGCTAATCCACACCAGTCGTTTACACTGCTGTAATTCTGTCCTTACCCCCTGCACATCACATTTTCTTTACTTCTTCCCCAAATACTCCCAGGGCTTTCTGTTGCCTGAAGCTAAGAATTTGAGATAAATTGTTTCCCATGTTATCCCTCAGCATTTACAGTAGAACAAATTGGTCCCTCTTCATTTCGATGTTTTCTGCATTTCCACAAGGGTTAGCTTCGAAATTGTGGCTCCTGCCCTCCTTGAATGAGTGATGAACCTCCCTGGCTGCTTCATGTCTGCTCACAACAAAAAGTGGGTGAAAGCAGTAGAACAAAACATTCCACAGGAGACAGGTATCGGTATTGGGCTCCTACTTTTCTCTGCATTATTCAGTCACATCCATCTACTTTTTGAAGTGTCTAAATGCTCATTCCATCATGGTCTCTGCTTTGCTCAGGCCAAGGCTGTGCAAGTGGTTTCAGGGGATTTAATTAGCCCATGTAGGAATCTCAGGTGTCTCTACATGAACAAGAAAAAGTGGATTCATCTAAAATCCAGCACTGGTTATCCCCATGACATATGCTGGCTTCTGGTGCATATCCCTGGTTTGCTTGCTTTAATCTGACTTTGCTCTGCTTTAAGCGAAGTGTGGGGATACTCCAGAGAATGCTGGAAAGTCCAATGTATCCAAGGGTTTTACAGTAGTCTGGGTAGATGGATCAGATCTGATTTGGTCCAAATCACTGTGCCATCAACTTTTCCGTACCCCAACATGGCTTCTTTACATGTCACTACTGCCACTCATACTGTCCATGGAGCTCCATGCAAGCACCTGGCTGTCATGGTCACATCTGGGATGCTATAATGGGGCATCTGCACAAGCAGGGAGAAGGAGAAAGATTGATCAACAGCCTTCTTGCTGTTATTTGAATGTCCCCATTACGACATCGTGGACATGACAGGCGATGACCAGGTGCTCTCACAGAGCTCTCTAGCTGACAAGATTGACTGCACAACAACGTGGCATTGCAGTGGGTTTGGTCCAGTGCATCATGGTTATGCTAGAACCAGTCAAGTGCATAAAGCTCTGAAACCAATTCAGAAAGCTGGTGTTATCGAACACCCCCAATCCCACCACTAATAAAAAGTATACAGAAATAGGAGTTGATGATTTATTGTTTTACAAAATATGGGGGATCCAACGAATTAAAAATGGCCTCCATCCCCTCAATCCCCTTGAGGTCTCCCAAGGATTAGTAGCAGCCTACCAAACCCAACCACCAACCCCCCCCCCCCCCCCCGCCCAACACACACACAAACCCAGCCCAGCCATTTGGCTTTGTTCGGTTCTCACTGGCCCAGCTGGAAAAAGATCTCCAACTAAGTCACCAGCACTTCTGCTAATCAGGGCAAGCACCAGCATAGACCCGCCTCCCAACCAATCAGAGGCCAGGGAAGCTGGCCCATCAGGAGGAGGGAGGGAGTTTTCGAACTGTCAGTGAATGGAAACTTATGTGTATAATGATGTCTGCTTGTGAATACATTTTACACTTGTACCATTCAAGCATTGGATCTTGGTTGAATGGTACAAGTGTAAAATGTATTCACAAGCAGACATCTTTATACACATTAGCAAGCAAGATCTGCATAGTTAAAAAAACCATAGTCACCTATGGTTGTGAGAGTTGGACCATAGGGAAAGTGAAGCGAAGGAAGATAGATGCTTTTGAACTGTGGTGTTGGAGGAAATTTCTGGGAGTGCCTTGGACCGCAAGAAGATCCAACAAGTCCATACTTCAGGAAATAAAGCCTGACTGTTCATTGGAGGGAAGGATATTAGAGACAAAGTTGAAGTATTTTGGCCACATAATGAGGAGACAGGAAAGCTTAGAGAAGACAATGATGCTGGGGAAAATGGAAGGAAAAAGGAAGAGGGGCTGACCAAGGGCAAGATAGATGGATGGCATCCTTGAAGTGACTGGCTTGACCTTGAAGGAGCTGGGGGTGGCCAACAGGGAGCTCTGGCATGGGCTGGTCCAAGAGGTCACAAAGAGTCAGAAGCGACTGAATGAATAAACAACAACAAACCATTCAAGCATCCTTGCTGTACAAGTGTCCCTTTTGCGCAAATTGAATAAAGTCTCTGTCCTTTGCCTTCATCCTGGTGAAGTTTTCGACTGCTGATTCCTGATTTGTTATCCATGTTAGCTAGCTCGCCAGGCATCCCTTGGAACTTAGGAGAACTGCATTTCCCTTGAATTCTGTCCTGGTTTGTCCCATGCGACTAATTGGGCCAGATTGAGGGGAGCAAACAGGTGCTCGCTCTTTCCAAGCTGCTTTGCTCAGTCACATGGGACAAATCAGGAAGTAAAAGGTATGGCATTCAATATAAGATTTTCTTTCTTTTGAAGGCTAAGTTATGGTCCTGGGATAGTATCCTGTCCCATCCCTAGATTGCTGAACCAGTTTGAGTTGTATGCTCTGGACTGTCCCTACATGACCATGATGCACTGGTCCAAACCCACTGCAGTGTCACGTTGTTGTCCACCCAGTCTCGCCAACCAGAGAGCTGGACTGTAGGGCTGTTGTCCTGCTTTGGAGCCAGTTGATAACACCTCTGTGTGATCATAACGCAGCTCCAACTGGAATAAAATGTGCCCATGTAGAACCACTCTTGGACTCCAGGAAACCAGGACTTGAATTTCCACTTGGCCATGGAAATCCAGTAGGTGATCTTAGGAAAGCCCTTATCTTGACCTTAGATGAAAGCTATGTCTACCTCCTCTAAATAAATCTTGCTGAGAAAGTCATAGAACTGGATCCCCACTGATTCCAAAGTACATGACAGCAAAAATCATTTACACCCTGCTAAGTTTTATAGCATCCATATTTTCAAGAAATAATTTACACACTCCACTAATCTCAGTATCCATGTTCTCAAATTAGTACAAAGTTGCAGAACACATAGGAATCATGTTTTTTTTCTTGAACTTATCTCCACATCATTAAATCTCTCTGTGTGATTCATTGTGCCCTATAGGAAAATAGAGTAGGTGTGCTTCTTATTATATAATAACTCCCCCTCCCCTCGCTTTCAACATGGCACCCATAACAAGTGCTTATACAATGTAGGAACAGAAGGCTATTGAAGCAGTTTATTATTTCTGGGAGGAGACAGTATGTGCGTATATATGTGTGTGTAAATGACAGCTTTGGTGCAAATGTATACATGTGATGTCAAAAAAGGGATACTTTTAAACTTACCTGTTGTATGTAGCTCAGGAATACCATAAGACACAGTGAGACAAGTTATATCTTCATTCATTTCTTCCTTATCACAATGCACTACTTCTGAATAGTCAATCACAGTATGACAATTTCTCTCACCTTCCTATGCTGATGGGGATGTCCACTTCCAACAAAAACGTGTAGGCTATTCATTAAATAAATCCAGTGCTGATTTTTGGAAATGCAGTTTTAGAACAGCACAAGCCAACACTTGCCTAAAATGGATGTGGTGAAACACAGCCACAGTGGCTATAAAATCCCGATGATGAAGTTGGGCACCTACCTGCTGGTGATACTTTTGCTGAAGTTTCTGTATTGAATAGGTGGTTGGATGTGATGTTGTATGCAGCCCCTTCTAATTTATTATTCTGTGATGAAGTTGACTCCATGATAGCTTCTGTCATTAAAAATCAAGCATAAAAGCACTAATCTTTAGGTCAGTGTTTCCCAACCTTTGGTCCTCCAGGTGTTTTGGACTGCAACTCCTACGATTCCTAACAGCTGGTAAGCTATCTAGGATTTCTAGGAGTTGAAGTCCCAAACACCTGGAGTACCAAAGATTGGGAGACACTGCTTTAGGTTATCATGACAGTCTGCTGTTAACTAATATATATAGCCCAATGAAAACTTGTACATAGGTACAAGCTATGCATAAGAAAAATCAAATATTGTAGGACATTTATTTCTTTAAGAATATTCTGAAGTTTTTTATGATCTACATAATCAAAGGCTTTGTATAGTTAAAGCAATGATATTCCCTCTAGTAACCTATGAATGTGAGAGCTGGATCATAAGAAAGCCTGAGCGAAGGAAGATAGATGCTTATGAACTGTGATGCTGGAAGAAATTTTTGCGAGTGCCTTGGACCGGGAGAAGATCCAACCAGTCCATACTTCAGGAAATAAAGCCCACTGCTTGTTGGAGGGTAGGATATTAGAGGCAAAGATGAAGTACTTTGGCCACATCATGAGAAGACAGGAAAGCTTGGAGAAGACAATGATGCTGGGGAAAATGGAAAGAAAAAGGGAGAGGGGCTGACCAAAGGCAAGATGGATGAATGGCATCCTTGAAGTGAATGGCTTGACCTTGAAGGGGCTGGGGGTGGTGGCAGCTGACAGGGAGCTCTCATATGGCCTGGTCCATGAGGTCATGAAGAGTCGGAAGCATCTGAACGAATAAACAACAACAATTGCTTCAATCTATAAAGCACAGGCTGATATTCTACTGAAATTCTTTGGTGCACCATATTTTCCAAGATATGCTTGTAATGTGATCTCTAGTGACTTTTCCTTTTCTGACCCCTGTTTAATTTCTAATTATTCAAAAATCAGGAAAGCAGAATTACTTTGATAACCTACAACTGTCACATCAACTGTTTTAGAGGGTTTGGAACTATAATGTAACTACTTTTTCAAAGTAATCTTCTATGTGTCCCACTAAACAAGGATGAAATTATCTATATGTCTAGCAAAGGGTAGCTGGCAGTTTTTGTTTGTTTTTTGCTTTTTGTCTTTATAAAAGCTTTATTTGGGAGGCTGGAGGGAAGCCGCTGCCTTCCTTCCTTCCTTCTTCAGAACTTCTGGAACTGCTTCTTGGTGCCGGCAGCTTTGGTCACCTTCAGAACGTTGAAGTGGACTGTATTGCTGAGCGGGCGGCACTCGCCCACCATCACAATGTCCCTGATCTGGACATCCCTGAAACAAGGGGACAGGTGCACCAACATATTCTTGTGGCGCTTCTCAAAGCGGTTGTACTTGTGGATATAGTGTAAGTAGTCCCTGTGGATGACGATGGTGTGCTGCATCTTCATCTTGGTGACCACTCATGACAGGATGCGGCCTCGGATCGAGAGGCTGCCTGTGAAAGGGCATTTTTTGTCAATGTAGGTGCCTTTGATGGCCTTCTTGGGGGTCTTGAAGCTCACCAGAGATAAGCAGGGTAAACAACAGCCTAGTTGTGGTGTGCAGCCAGATCTTGCACTCTGTAAGCATCCCATTACATTCAGTAGACTAGAAGCAAAGCATGCACATGGAATAACAGTACATGCACTATAACATGCAGCGGAACAGCACTATCTTACACTCAGGTATTGATTTGTGGCTCATAGGAAGGTTGGCTGATTATTGTTTAGTGTCTAGAAGCAAGATGAAAAACCTGAGTGTGAGCAGAGATATATAAAAGAGTAAAAAGGGAAGGATAGAGTAAGATTTCTGGAGATTGCAATGGTGGAGTATATAAATATAAGTTAGAAGACCTGCTGTGATTCAACAATGTTAACAGAAAGAAGCAGATTCATTTTTGTAGAGGAATCCTAATGAATTGACAGATCTGAATGATTTCTTCATCTATAAGAAGCCTAGACTGAATAGAGATTATGCTAAAATAAATTATACTTTATTTCTCCTCCACTTCCAAGCAATGTTTTTTCTGCTGTGTTTTTTCTTCCATGAACTTCAGTTTAAAAAAATGTTGTGTTTCATGGCCTTTAACTAGCAGAATAAACTTAAGGATGAAGATGAAAAATACACTATTGAATCTGCTGTCCTGAAACATTCTGATGTCCTGAAACAGGATGTTAATAGGCTATCCTTGAACAAGAAATACCTACAGTATATTGGGTAATACAAATCATACACAAGTAGGTTCAAGTCCCCGTCCCCCCCGACTCCTTCCAGGAGTGCTCTCTCTCCTCTCTTGCTATACTTTCTTTGGTAAATGGCTAAATGTTTAAATGAGAAACAAAAGAATGAATCACACCCAAAAATAGGAAGGATGAAAATAGTTCTGAGTTTTTATATTGTGCAGCAACAGCACCCACGCTGAAATGAGGAATCTTTTGGGAAGAACTGCCCCTTCTTTGCTCACCTAGAGGATAGGAGTCTGAATACCTCCCTAGATCTAAATAGAAAATAAATGATTAGAGACTATGCTCCCAAGCCAGACATGTCCCAACCACCCCCTCATCTCATTTTCCATAATGCAAAATTGATTTAGATATGAGAAAAACACACTTTTCTTTAGACTATCTAGTGTAGTGTGCTCTTGCTAGCTCTGAACTTAGGAGGCCTCAAGGATAGTATGCAAGTTGGCGGAAGCTAAATAGGAAGAGAGTTTGGCTGGGGGCGATGAAAAAATGTGGTGTGTGCTGTGTGTACCTGTGGTCCCAACATAGGAGTTACAGATGCCTGAGATTGGTCACTGACCAATAGTTTTAGTCCAGTGCCTGAGAACAGTCACTGTCGACCTCATCAGATGACCAGACACAGAAGGCAGAGGCACTCCACTTCTCTGTGAGGAGTGGAGAAAATAGCACCCCATGCCTTGCCTCACATCACCCGCATTGCCTGAATCACCCGCATCGCCCACCGGGTGGACAATTACATAAGGGGATGCATGGGTGCACAGCTTCTCCCATAGATACAAGTGGAATACGCTAATCTAGCCCCAGTCACCCATGGAACCAGCTGGCTTTCATCATACAACGTTGTAGAGGGTCCATGGGTGAAAGAGGGCAGAACTTCTTTCACCCATGGAGCCATCATGACATCGTATGATGAGAGCTGACTGACTACACGGGTGACCAGGACTAATGAACCGACAGATCTGAATGATTTCTTCATCTACAAGAAGCCTAGACCGACTAGAGATTATGCTAAAATAAATTATACTTTATTTCTCCTCCACTTCCAAGCAATGTTTTTTCTCCTGTGTTTTTTCTACCACCGATTCTAGCTCTGTATGATGAGGTTGTGAGAAGGCTCCCTCTTGTTCTCTTTACCAAACAAGCATGTGCTGGTTGCAGAACTGAGAGAAAGCAATTCCCTCTAAATGTTAGAACTGTGGCAAGTTTTGTCTGGCATATTGTCCTGGCATATAGTCACTTTCTACCTTGTCACCAGGCATGTAGCCGGGGGGGGGGGGGGGCTTGGGGGGCTTCAGCCCCCCCCCCCCCGAAATTCTGATGGTGGTCCGTGAGAAGGCCTTACTGGTACATTATTTAAACTGTTATGTTTATTCATATCATGATCTGATCACCATGCTCAATATATCCCATATGCATGGGGGTATTGGGGTAACGATACAAAAAGTTTGCTAGGGTAGACCCTCTTTCACTCAGACTCAGCCCCCCCCCCCCCCCGAAACAAAATCCTGGCTACGGGCCTGCTTGTCACATTGAGAGTCATAGGACTCTTCAGCCTCTTTTCAAACATGGAGAGACACTGAGCTCATCACATGAGCTGAACTACTTCTAGCCGTCCATGGTTGAAAAGAAGCAGAAGTGTCCTGAAAAGAGGGAGCTCTGGCAATCTGACCTCATCGCATTGACAAATTTCCCCCTGGAAGGACATTTGAGCCTCTTTTCAAGCATGGAGAGGCACAGAGCTTATCACATGATCTGGGGTTAAAAAGAAGCTGAAATGTCCAGAAAGGGGAACTCTGAACACGGGCCAGCAATTGTGTTCAGAGCTCTTGCCTCTTATCACACTTTACTCCCATGCTTCCAACTGAAAAACAGGTGGGATGGGGACCATCAAAGTGTCCCGTCCTGTTTCATTTCTCAACTGTCAGCAATCTATTGTACCTTATTGTATGGGGTTTGATGCGGAACAATAGGATCCCATAGAAAGCAATTATTTTAATGTGGATCACTGTCTCTTGTATCCTATGGGATTTGGGGCAGAACAATTTTGCCCCATGGAAAGAATTGCTTTTCAACTGGTGTCAGTCTCTTTTAATGTAGGGGGCTTTGGGCAGGGCAAGGAATCTCTTGGCTTTTTTGATATTGTTGTTTCTCCTGATTTAAAACAAAAAAATAATACTGACCTTGTGATGAATGTAAGATGAATGTATTGCCAGCTCTTACGTTTCCACATGTGAGTGTGATGGGAAGGAAGAACTCGAAACAGAACTGCTGATGATATAAGAGGGACGATTCTCTACTCTTAAAGAAATTCATGCTTTCCTGCAGTCACCCATGCTTTCCCCTCTCAATGTGATGAGGTCGAGTGTCACCTTATAAAGTTTGGAGCACATGTACAACTGCACTAAGCTTTCCCTTTGCCCTGTTGAACAAACCTCAGGGGCATATGGCCATTGCCTCTTCCCTTTCCCTCTATTTATTGCTTTAACTAGTTCTTCCCTGTTGATGAGGATCAGATTCAAGATAGTGAAGACCCTTGTCTCTTTTTCCACCCTCAGGAAAATGAAGCTGTCAACTGTCTGTTTAAAGCCAATTCTTGGTAGAATTTGAGTTTAAACAGGTGTCTTTGTATTTAAAATGCCACATTACTATTCCCTTTGAAATGTTTAGCAATTCTGTTCTAGGATCTTCAATATCACTTGGAAGTCTGTAACAGACCCCAAAATGATGTCACAGTTGATTCCTTCTTCTGTACTTTTTACTGAAATACTTTCATCGTTTACTATGCAGAGAATGTGTACATAATTATTACATATAGTATTATTGCCCCTTGCTGTTTTGAATATTTTTTATACTTCAAACATTATATACAGGAATTTTGATATGAAATCTTCCAAGTTCCTTTAATATTTTAGGATGCAATTAATCTCGCCCTGGAGATCTAAATTAAAGTACATGGGCAAACATCCTTTACTTATAATACAACTCTCCTATTTACTGTCATAAATAGGTTAAATCCATGTTTCCCACATTACCACATGAGTCTCATCTCACCAGTATTCACGAATGTAATCATATTTGCCTTCCTATTCTAACAGTTCAATTTCACCTTGTTTATTTCCTATACTTTGTTCATTAATACAAAGACATTTGTTTTATAGGGCATCCCTCCAGCTATTTTGTTGTGTTTTTTCCCTCTCCAGTCTTACCAGAACCCCAGTTTCTACAGCATTGTTTTTACAATTGTCTCCAATAGCTATTTTCCACAGTTCACCCTTTCATGCAGAATTCAGTTTAGGTCTTTTTGCTCAGCTTTGAAAAACTTGAAAGACACATTCTTACCACTGTCACAAGATTCAACCCATCTTTTGCCAGATGTCCTTCTTCATGGAAACACAGATCATGGTCCAAGAAACCAACTCTTTACCAACAACACCATCTGTGCAACCAGTTGTTTACTAGCAATATTATTCTCTGTCTCCTTGGGCATGACTTACAACAGGAAGGAGTGATGGGACAATTGCCAATGTGCCAGTCCTTTTGATTCCATACCTAGAGTCTCATAATCACTTGAAATATACTGATGACTGTATGTGGCAGAATCATTTCAGCTTATTCAAATCAGAAGAAAAGCTTGTTGTGTTTTGATAGCTTCTGCATTGGTTCCTCATACCAGTAAAAACAGCATACTTTTTTGAAATATCCTGCATCTCTCTTCCTCCACAAGGGAATTACGTATTGTCACATTTCACTTCCTTCTTTGGGAAATGGTAGGAGTCTTGTTTTTGGAGATTCTTCCATGGTTCTCTCAGGCCTAGGGCTGCTTTCCCTATTTCTGTAATTAAGAATCACGGAAATTGTATACATCCAAAAAATCATCTTGGTTTCTGGTTGTGCTGCTTCTGTGTGTTGCATTCTTCCAAATGTTTTCCTGGGTTTGGTAACCTTTCTCTTCCCTTTGGAATTATTTGCAGAAGAGTCTATTCAAAAGCTGTTCATCTACACTGTGGAGTTGAAATGTGAATAGCCAAGTCTTCTCTTCCAGCATGGCAACCGCTGTAGGTATAACCTTCTACCTCCTCAAGCAGGAAAACAAACATCACACAGATGCTACAGATCATAATAGCAGTTCCCTCATTATCCACGTCTCTTAATCGTGTTCATCCAGAAGTGACACTACACACCAAGCCTTCCTCCTAACTATTTGTGGGGAATGCTTGTTTACTCTCATTATTTGATGAAGAAAGAAAGCATTTTTGCCTAGGACAACATCAAAGCCTGGCTTCTATAGATTTTGTTGTGACAGTCAACTCTATGAGGGACTATTTCAGACTAGCACCATAAAGGATATTTCAAATGTTTTCATTTTCTTGTACCAGAGTTTGCTTTTAACTTACCCAAAGCTTTCTCTGTGGAATCATTGGCAATCTTTATTAAGGTTTCTAAAATGAAAAGAATTTGTGTTACATCTTCTTTGTATCACATCCTTGTTCATGACAGGTTTTTCAAGGTGATGGTTGGTTTGGTTTTTTGTTTGTTTTATGACCAGTGATCAATATTGCCTTGAAGTATTTTTCATCTCTGGGCAAATCTGGGAAAGAAAGCAGTCAGAGTATCAAAAATTTTGCTAAAGGCTATAATCCATGCTGTTTAACTATGTTCAGGGCATGACTTGCACAAGAAACAAACACAGCATGGTTGTTTATACTGTTTATGTAAACTTGCCGACCCCGAGTGGACTACACATCGTTCTTTTTATAGGTGTGCCTTCTGTATTTTTTGATGTGTATTATCTTACTTCTGAAGGCTGCTAATAACAGCTTCATAAATGTTTTCTTCACTGTGGCTGTCAGCTGGCACAGAGCAAAAAGATTACTCCTTTACTTCTCCATTCAAACAGTAACAAAAAACAGTAGAGGTTTCCCTTATTGGAAAATCAGAAATGCTCCAAATTTCTAAATTATCCATATGAGTGGCTGAGAGAGCTTTCTGAAATCTCATTTTACAACCACTCTTTTTCATTAACAAAATTATTTAAGATGGTGTTTATAAAATTATCTGCAGGTAAATTGTATAAGAGCTGTACCAAGCATAAATAGATGTCCTGTTTAGATTTGAGTCCCATATCTAAGACCGTGGAATGACCTGCCAGAAATGAACCAACAACTAAATCAGCTGTCGAAATTTACAACACAATTGAAGATTTATCTCTTCTGGCAGGCCTACCTGGTCAATGTTAAGCCATTAATTAATTTCTGCATTTCATCAGTGCATTTTTACTTGTATTTAACATTGTATATCTTGTTGTATGTCTTTAAATTGCATTTTATCTCTTGTTTTAATGATGTATTCCACCCCACCTCAAGCTGTAAGGGGAGACAGGTAATACATTGATTATTATTATTATTATTATTATTATTGTATTATTTGAAACACAACAAGATGGCTCCACAGCAAACAAGATCACTCCGCTGGCTGTTGTATTGTATCACATGTCGGACACTTCCCAAATGTCTAGGACTGTGTGATGTATTGGCGAATAATACATGCAGATCCCAATAAGGTGGCCTTCTGCAGCTAGCAGATGGTAATTTTGTCAGCATCGATTATGTTTAAGTGCAGGCCAAGGTCTTTAGGCACTGCACCCAGTGTGCTAATCACCACTGGGACCACCTTTACTGGCTTGTGCCAGAGTCTTTGCAGTTCGATCTTTAAATCCTCATATCGTGTCATCTTTTCCAGTTGTTTCTCTTCAATCCTGCTGTTGCCTGGGATTGCAACATCAACAATCCATGTTCTGTTGGCGCTGGGCCTGTAACAGCTGCCTTTTCTATAGGACGTATACTTTAAGCCCAGCAGGAAGCCAGGGCACCTCAAAGAGAGGTTCTCGGGGATTTTTCTGAAATGATGGTCTTTAGAGTCTTTAATGATACAACAAAGTCTTTATTATGGAACAAACAAAAAATCTTCAATGGTTCAAACAACACTTCAAGGCTTTCTTAGTCCAGTCCTCAATGGGCTGGTACCTGACTTTGATTAACTGTACTTTCTCTGTAGGAAAAAAAACCCTATTTAACCTCTCCCAGGCTGTTTACTATCTATGCCTCATTGGTGTGGGTCCTACTACCGATTCCAAATGTGTCTGGGTATCGAGTAGACCTACCAGCCGAGGCTTGTAGATATTTCAGATGGAGTTCCGTAGATCTGCAGTGCTGTCCTCCCTCAAAGAATTCTTTGAAAACTTCACGGCTGTTTTCCCTCTGATTGCTGTGAGGCTGAGAGGCTGTGAGCTCTCAGCCAGAGCCTTGGGACCTTTTCCCTGGAATTTCTGTTTCTTTTTCCCCGGATGTTCTTGAGAAAAGAAGCTTTTCTACGGGACGAGCTGGTCTACGTCCTATAGTTTAGCTTCCTTATGTGAGACTGCCCAAAAAATGACTCCTTTCCCTCCCAGAACCCTGAACAAGAGGCAGAACCAAAGCTTAATTATGATGGACAGGAGGCCTGCCCTATGACTGCAAACAGATAACAGAAAGAAAATAAAGTTGGAGCTCCTGGTGCAGCCGTACCTGCACAATCCATACTTATTATTATTATATCATATGTGTGTGTGTGTATATATATATATATATATATATATATATATATAATCTGAAATAACCCAATAACCAAAACCTGGTCATCCCAGGACATGGGATCTGCACAGGCATGTGCGACTAGAGCCTCCCACCAGCAAACCCAAGTATGAGACACACACTGTGTTGGAATAACAAATGGTCACAACTTGTTTATTGCTTACATAAGAGTCTCAGGGTTGGCAGCCATGCATGGGTTCTGGACCTGGAGATCGGGCAGCCCGCTGCTGTCCGATACCACGAAACCACTCCAGAGGGTGCTGCTGTAAATGACCAGCACAATACCGGGATCCTGACACCGGTGCACCCCTGGAGAACCAGTGGGTGGGGGGAAAGCAAGCCAGATCCAGGGTCCATGCTGCATGCCATAAAGTTATGACAAAAGAACAACGCTCAACAAACTTAAGCAATATTTATAAAGGGTGGATGGACTGGGACACAGGAAAAATGCTGCTAGGTGTAGCCTTTCTCGGACTTTTTAAAGCTGCCTGAAGGTCATGAGGGCA